>NC_063162.1:67378198-67478985 GCF_023159225.1 Perognathus longimembris pacificus | reverse complement strand
TCAATCGAACCTAGGGCCTCGTGTATCCGAGGCAGGCACTCTTGCCACTAGGCTATATCCCCAGCCCCTATTATTACATTTTTGTTTGGTTTGGTTGCCAGTCCTGGGGCTTGAAGTCTGGGCCTGGGAGCTGTCCCTGAGCTCCTTTTTCTCAAGGCTGTCACTCTACCACTTGGGCCACAGCCCTACTTCACACCTTTCTGTGATTAATTGGAGATAAGAGTCTCATGGGCTTTATTGCCTAGGCTGCCTTTGAACTGTGATCCTCAGATCTCAGCCTTCTGAATAGCTAGGATTACAGGCGTGAGCACCTAGCTGTTATTATTAGTTTTCAGACAAGTTTTACTATATAGCTAAAGCTGTCCGCAAAAAGATTTTCCTGCCTAGGCCTCTTAAGTACTGAGAGTCTTACAGGAAAAGAAAAATGAAACAGTGTAATATACATCATCTGGTTTCTAAGGATTTGCATAGAGACCCCTAACTTTTTATTATTATTATTATTATTTTTTTTTTTTTTTTACCAGTTCTGGGCCTTGGACTCAGGGCCTGAGCACTGTCCCTGGCTTCTTTTTGCTCAAGGCTAGCCCTCTGCCACTTGAGCCACAGCGCCACTTCTGGCCATTTTCTATATATGTGGTGCTGGGGAATTGAACCCAGGACTTCATGTATATGAGGCAAGCACTCTTGCCACTAGGCCATATTCCCAGCCCGAGACCCCTAATCTTATTCTCCTGTTTTTGTTGTTGTTGTTTTTGCCATCAGTAGTCTTACTGTTTAAAGTTCTTGTGCTTCTCTGGCAGTATCTTCTGGTATTAAATTATATCTTCAAAGCTTACTGAATTCAACCACAGCTTCCCAGGATACATTACATCAGCTCCAGCTAAGAAAATGCCTTACAGGTTCTGTTTCCCACCTGTGGTCATCACTAGGAAAGACTATGACCATAGCTGTGCAGAAAGTTTTTAATTTGTAGTAGTCCCATTTGTCGAGTCTTTCCCCTATTTGTTGTGCCCCTGGGACTCTATTCAGGAAGTTCCTTCCTGTGCCTATAAGTTCTAGCGTCTTTCCTATTCTGTCCTTCAGTAGTTTCAAGGATTCAGGTCTGATATTGAGGTCCTTGATCCATTTTGACTTGATCTTGGTGCATGGTGATAGGCTTGGGTCTACTTTGAGTTTTCTGCATATGGCTGCCCAGTTCTCCCAGCACCAGTAGTTGAAGAGGCTATGTTTATTCCATTGTATGTCTTTAGCTCCTTTGTCGAATATCAGTTGGCTGTAAGAGTGCGGTTTTATTTCTGGGTCTTCAATTCTAATCCATTGGTCTTCTGATCTGTTTTTATACCAATACCATGCTGTTATTGTTATGATGGCCTTGTAGTAGAGCTTGAAGTCTGGTATTGTGATACCTCCTGCACTGCTTTTTTTGCTAGGCAACTTTCTTACCCTCTCTGAACCTCAGCCTCTCCATACAGAGGAGATCAGAGGGTTTGTTATGATTTTAATAAGTGTTCCCCAAACACCTATATTAGAACTTAATCGCCAATGTCATAGCATTAAGAGATAAGGCAGAGCTCTCCCAGCTAGGACTAGACTCCTTATTGAGGGTTTAAAGAGTCAGTTTACTCCCTTGCAACATATAAGAATGTGGCAGGTCAGCCAGGAACCAGTGACTCACACCTGTAATCCAAGCTACTCAAGAAGCTGAGATCTGAGGATCTTGGTTCAAAGCCAGTCTAGGCAGGAAAGTCTGTAAGACACTTATCTCCAATCAACCACAAAAGGCCAGAAGGCGAGCTGTGGCTCAAGCGGTAGAGTGCTATCCTTGAGCACAAAAGCCCCAGCTAAAATACAGTGCCTAGGTACAGAGTTCAAGCCTCAGAACTGCAGGGCTGGGGGTGGGGGGAAGGGAGGAAAGAAGGCAGTGTAGCAAGTCCTCTCTCACTAGATGTGATCTTAGACTTTTCAGCTTCTAGAAATGTGATAAATGTCTATTGTTTATGAATTGTGTAGTCTATAATTCTTCGGTATAGCAGCATAGTTTGTGTATCTGTTTACCAGAATTGCCGTAACAAAGTAGTACAGAGTGGAGACTCTGTGTGTGTATACATACATACATCTATATGTGCATATGTATACATATATGTGTGGATATATATATATATATGGAAAGAGGGAAAGTAGAGATCCCTATATCTATTTAAATTTTAAATTCTGAAACCTGAAAAGTAAGAAAGCAGGATGTTCTCGGGGATAACTTCTTGTGAAACCTCTCTCCAAGTCTTGTGGCTGACTGTGTTCTTCCAGTGGCCTCACGTGTGTGTCGTCTTTTTCTCTTCTCATAAGGACACTAGTCATACTGGATTAACACCCTCCCACATATGATCTCATGAACCTAATTACATTCTCAGGCACTAGGAGTGAATTGAGAGGAGGACACAGTTCACACCATGACCACACCTATTCTGCCGGGTGGCTGGAAAGACAGGAAAATAAAATGGCTCTTAGTAGGCATCTTAAAAATGACAGACAGGTGCTATCATTCTCCCATGAGAATATTTGTACATTGTGTAGGGACATCTAAAAGTATTAAAGAAAGCTAGATTGCTTTCTGCAAACCAAAGATTTCCCAACCTTCACAGTATTGACAATGAGAGCTGAGAAACTCGGTATTGTAGGGACCATCCTGTGCATTGTAAGATAAATAGGAACATCCCTGATCTCAGCCAATGAGGCATAAAAGCACCCCCACCAAATGACACCAAAGATGGTTCCAGACATTGCCAGTGTCTCCTCAGAGGCCATACCACTGTTGAGAGCCACCGTCTGTGTGCCCTCATATGGAAACATGGTGAAGGGGGAAAGGAAAATGAAAATCTAACACCAAGAATATTTTGCAGGACAAAGAATATTTTTCCAGACCCTTAGTTAAAAAATATATATACCCTTGGAATAAATACTTATATAAATAATTGCTGTAGCTTGAATGCATATGTGCCCTTAAAATTCCTAAGTTGGAGCCTAACCGCCAACACAGTAATATTGAGAAGTGGGCACTTTTGGAAAATAGCTGCATCAGTAGCATTCCACCCTCATGAACAGGCTTGGTGCCCTTTTAGAGGCTGAAAGAGTGCCTGGCTGCTCCACTCTTCCCTTGTTCTGTGTGTCAACTTGGAAGCAGGGAGCAAGGCCTCACCAGACTCGGAATCTGCTGCCGCCTTGAACTTGGACTCCTTTTCCTCCCATAATTCACAAATGACATTCTGTTATTTGTAAATTACCAGGTTCTCAATATTATAGCAGCAGGAATAGACAAAGGAAGTCATGTCTTAGATATCTTTGGTTATGGATACATGTTGTTGAGCAGCTGAGTAGTTGTTCAGGAATTTATATTCATTTAATTAATATTTCTACATCCTTCGCTGGCTGTGTCTAAGTTCATATTTGAGTTGTAAATCCAGGCTGATAGCATAGAGGTGATTGCTATTTACTGCATATTGGCTTAAAGATGCCAGCTCTCTATGTCTTCTCGTTTCATTCCCTTAACCTATTCACATCTAGACAGCCATTGTCATTTGCAGTGTATTGTGGTTGTCCTAAATCATGGTCCAACTCACTCGAAATCATAGATATATCCAGAACCACCAATATTCACAAAAGACTCTCACTGATCTTCTCTCCTCCATTCAGGGCCCACACGTGCTTCAATCGATTGGACCTTCCACCTTATCCCTCATACTCCATGTTGTATGAGAAGCTATTAACAGCTGTAGAAGAAACCAGCACGTTTGGACTTGAATAAGGGAATGGAGCCCCATCGGACATAGACCCAGCCAGTGACATCACCGTTTTCCCCTCTCTCCCTGTATCAACTCTCCTTTGATTTTGGTATTCCATGATGTTTTGTTGTGTTTTGTTTTTTTTTTAATTTTCAAACCAAATCAGGATTGACACAAGCTGTGCATGAAGAACTGCCTTCTTCTAAGAGCTAACCTTCAGACTTATCTCCTCTGTTTCCAATGAACTGCTAGCCTGTATGCAATATTTAAACAACAACAACAAAAACTAAGAGCTGTCTCAAGGTCTGTTCATATCTCCACATACCTCCATTACTAACAATGAAATATGAGTGCAAGTTACGCTGCACCTGAGCAAATGGCAATCAATGTTTACGTCCATTTCTATCATGTAGGGGAAATTTTAAGCCGTAAGCATTCCAAGCTTTTATATACACACATCCTCTGAGCAGAACCACCATTTTATTTTAATAATTTCTAACAACCAACTCCAGACCTAGGAGCTGATCAACTCTTTGTTTTCCTCCCACTCTACTCCCACCCAACCCCATGCATTCAATCCATCGGAAGGACAGCAGGGGCAAGACTGAAATTTTTCTACACTTGCCTCATGATTCCTATGTGGCATCAGTCCTATCAGCGTGGACTAGCCTAGACATATGGTGCAAATATGACACTTCCAACAATTAACAGCAGCAAGCTAAGCACGTCCTGCTGATACAAGGCAGTGCATCCCAAAGGTTGTGGGGACCCGGGGCTGGACTTAAGTTCAGACAAGTCTAGGAGGAGAAGCACCCATCGGGAGCGCTGACCACATCAGAAGCACAAACTTGTGCACATGTCCAAGAAGGAAACCTTTCTTGACTCCTGTAGCCCAAAGGATGAGACTTCAACCCCCATTGTGTTGAATGTGGTCAACAGAGGAAAGGAAAGGACATATTGCATTCATTTGAATATTCAAATTATGTATTGTTTTTGTTTAGTCTAGCTATGGTTTTTCACACACACACATACAGATAATCTCATGATTTGTATTAAAGCCAAATTTATTTACTTTGCAGACAAACTTTCTTGTTATCTTTGATATTGGTTTTTTCCCTTGTACTTTTTTCTCTTTATTTATTTATGTTTTAAACACAATGCTCAAGTTCCTTCCCATCTGACTGTTCCCAGGGACCATACTAACTAAGAAGCTGCAGAGAGCGATGGTGCTTGTTAGGGATCAAGGGCAATATGTACCTCTCCTTCACCCATAGCATCCTCAAAGGCACGTTGATGTGTGTCCAAATAAACATCCAAGTTCTTTTAGCATTCAGTAAAGTGATATCTCAGAAAACTATGGTTTGTTGTTGTTTTGTTTTGTGTTCAGAAAAGCAGTTGTAGGCTTCCAAAGCAGCCTGATATCTGGATTACATTTGAGAGAAACCTAACCATAATGGTCATTGGCTATTTTTGTAACCTTGTATCCATGTTGTCAGAAATGTGTCTTAAATGAAAGTGTTTTTCTTCACTGGGAAAAGAAAATCGAGATACCCAACTATTTCAATATCCCCTGTGTTTCCAGTCTATTAAAGCAAGGAAGAAAGGTAAGAAAGGTACGACTAAAATCAATTTTAGATGATGTTATGCTTTGTGGCTCAGTATACCAGTTTATGTCTGGGCAGTGCATTGTTTAGGTTGCTGGCACTCCCAAATAAAATATTTTCTTGAGGGAATTATTTGTAATACCAGCAATTCTTGTGGCATGAAGTAGCTGATGTCAAGCAGAGGGTACATTAGAGAGACTTACTCTTCTGCTATTGTCTAAACAGATTTATAAGATGGGGTAGAATATATAAGTTACAGGATATAGAACTTGAAGGACAGGTAAAATTCAGTATACATCAGAAAAGTAAGGGATTCCAGTAGAGTTTTTATTTATTTATGAAATGCTAAGAATTATCCAAATCATTTCACCATATCCCTACTCTAACATTTATACAGTTTGTCTAATACAGGGCACCTTTCATCTTTAGAATTTGGTGCGATACATATAAATACCCACTAGTTCAAGCATTCAGCCTCTTTGGTTGTATATTTGTCAGGTATTACAAAGGAAGACAGCTCACAAGAAACGTAGGCATGTATACTGGAGAACTTTACAACTTACATCAATATTAATGCATTAATTAAATTAATTCATATTCTATCCACATGCAGAAGGAACAAATTATCATAGGAATTATAGTGGATATGAAATTTGAGCATAAATGGCTTTGCCACCTATTTTCATTGTCAGCCACCTCTAGACAGATCTCACCAAGAAAAGAGCAATAGGCCTGTAGAAATGCCATAAGGAGATGCTGTCATCAAAGTTACCTGGGATGGAACCCCAGCATTCTGTTTCAGCTTCACATAGATGAAGGGCAGCAAAGCCAAGAAGCCAGTGGTAGAGGATCCTTTTTACTTCACAGTTAAGCTGATTTTTAATTCTATATGATTTCATTTTATCTATATGTAGAACTAAATTTTACTATTAATAGCACCAGGTGGAGATGTTTTGAAACTAAAACATGAGTTTATTCCATTAAGGGAATTATAAAAATAATCACCAGCAGGGAGTTGCTGGCTCATGCCTATAATACTAGCTATTCATGAGGCTGAGATCTGAGGATCTTGGTTCAAACCCAGCCCAGTCAGAAAAGTCCCAAAATTTTGATCTCTAATTAACCACCAAAAATCCAGAAGTGGAGTTGTGGCTCAAGTGGTAGAGCTCTAGCCTTGTAAGCACCCAGGCCCTAAGTTCAAGCCTCAGGACTAGTAAATAAATAAATAAACAAAAGTAATCACCTTATAAGCCCAACTCCCCACAACAAGATCTTTTTAGTCTACTTTTAGTAAAATTACAATACCCTTGCCTGGAACACAAGAACAATAAAGAGAAATTTTATGTCACAATTTTGAAAAATACATTCAAAGCACTATAAGGTATAATAATTCCATGAATACAACAACCATTTTATTCTATAATATTACCATGTTAATCTACTAAATAAAAATTGAATCAGCAGAGTCAGCAATGTGAATCTATAAATTCTTTATGACTTCCTCCTATGTGTATAAACTGGTGGAAATTGTGAATTCTTTCACAACAATACACAAAAACCTTCTGGGTGATGAGAAAATTAGGAGAGATGTGATCTTCTCCCAGGCTTTAAACAATGTCCATCAGGAATGTGGCAAGCCAAGGAGCCAAGTTTTCCAGGACAGTTCCAGTGTGAACCAGCCTCTCATGTATCAGGCCGTGTGTCTGAAATACGGATTCAGAAATTTTTCTTAATTGCTACCAAGGTTTTCCCAGTCAAGATGAAACACTTTCAAATGAAAGTAGTTAGAACTTTACATAACAAACGTGGTGCTTTTTTATTATCATTATTCTGTATTTTGGTGTTCATTATGAAAATTACTGCAATACTATAATCATAAAAATCTGGAATGGAAGTTCTAATTCTCACAAGGTTTAAAAGAGAAAGTGTTCTTTTCCTGTTAGTGACATGTAGTCCCTTTGTTCTAGTAGGAAAAAAAAAAAAGGTGCCTAGAGGTAGTGTGTAGAGTAAGTATTGTTCCATTAGCCTATTTCCTGCAGCTTCCAAATTACCTAAAGAAATGTCTGTAACATTTTGTTAAAATAACAAAAAAAAGTCTTTGTTCTAGTCTATAGCAAGAGAAGCCCACCTTACTGGGCTGATTTTGCGTACATCGACAAGAGAAATGTCACGTGATTCTCAGGCCCACTTTCTCTTCATCATGCACCTCCAAGGAATGTCAATAAACTCACTTTGGTATGGCACTGTGTACGCTCCTTATTACAAAGGGAAGTGGAGGGCATCGTGGCAATCTGCACCCTGCCTGTGCTCCTGCTGCTCATCTCGATGAAGCTACACAGACGGCTGAGGGAAACATAACTCAGAAGTCAATCATTGCTCCAGGACCCATAGAGTAGGGTCAGGAACTCATAAACAAAGGAGCAGCCTGTGTAACAGGAGTGCACCTGTCAGACTTCCCTGGAAACGACGTGGGCTTCTGTCTATGTGTGTCCTTCCTGCAAGAACAAGTTGACATTGGCTGATACAAAATCCGCCTTAATATCAAAGTGACCACCACCCCCTTCCACACCTCCAAAGCCCAAGCATGCAACTCTCACTGTGTGATCAGAAACTGATTTATTCTTTGAAGAAAACAATTTTCTTATGAAAGATTGAGAGAACAAAAACAGAGGGACTGTCTAGGATTCAGTCAGAATCTTGATTTTTTTTTTCTTTTTTGCCAGTATGGGGCTTGAACTCAGGACCTGGGTGCTTTCCATGGCCTTTTGCTCTCAAGGCAAGCACTGTGCCACTTGTACCACTGTACCACAACTCCATTTCCAGGTTTCTCTTTTGTTTTGTTTGATGGTTAGTTGGAGATAGTCTCATGGATTTTCCTGCCCAGGCTGGCTTCAAACCATGATCCTCAGACATCAATCTCCTGAGTAGATAGGATTATATGCTTTAGCCACCAGCACCCAGCAGAATCTTAATAGTTTTATAAATACGCTGGGCTTGCTTCAGATTTTTTCTGATTGAAACCAATTTTTCTCTTTGGGCATAAAAGAACAATTGGCCTGGACTATAATTTACAGAGAGGCATAAGTTATATTATTTAATTTAACCTGGGGCCACTATTCTGAAATGAAGATTAGACTTTGGAACTCCTGATTTCTCTGGCTATATTTTTTCATGGAGTATACTGACATTATAATTACATACGATAACAGGAAAAAGATGACACACTCATTTTCATTCAAGATGTGGTCTAAATATGGTTACAAAAGTAGGTTCTCTAGCAGGACAAACAGACTATCAGAGAAGATGGGACTGACTTCTATCAGTGCACACAAGTCATTGATCTTGTACGTTGGGCCTCAATACTTTTGCCTGTATGTTTTATATTGGAGCTTTGAGAACCTAAAACAGAAAGAACTGACTTGCTCAGGGCCATGCAGCTTTATCTTGGGGCTAAAAGGATGCCTTGTCACAATATCCCTAAAGGTCCTAGGCTTCTGGACCTGGCATTAACAGGAGGCACTGTGCCAGGATGGTAAGGTGTGTGGAGGAGATAGGAGAATGTGCCACAGGCAGTGGGAGGCCTGCTTCCAAGCCCCTTCTTGTGGTTTAGAGAGCTGCTGAAACAAAGGAACACAAAGCAGATGGTTTGAGATCAAGATGGTCAGAGGGTTAGAGTATTTGTCCCATCCCTGTGTCCTATATGCTGGTGGTTTCCAGGTGAGTTTTGGCTTGTAGATAGATTTCTACCTCTCTGTCTCCTTTGTTTGTTTTTTTTTTTTTGTCACACTGGTGGAAAGCTGATTAGCAGACATAATGAACTTCTATCAGCCAAGTTTTTTTTATCAGGAAGATAATGATTCCATGTGGCATGGAATAAGATAAATCTTATATGGTTGTGGAAGCTAATAAATAAATATGGTAGCATGTGTGGCTTCTGGTTGGCCTGATTCAGGAATAGAAGCAAAGTAGGAACCTATAGAGAACCAGGACAAGCAAATCTTATCATGAGTATAAACTGAAACCCACCAGAATCAATGAAGGTGCCCACACCCCTACTTACTGCCTCCAACCTCATAAATGTGGGAGAGCTTCCAGAAACATTTTTTTTTTCCATAGATCTCCCAGATGTACCTGATCTAGGACTTAGGAAAACTGCGCCAAAGATTCTTTTTTTCAAGCTCCTCATCGAATGCACCAACAATTCCAGTTGTCCCAACCTTGAATTTCCATTCTCTTATACAAGTTCTGTTGCTGCTTTCCTATCTATGTCACAGATTTCTACATTACACAGTGATTTCCTGCACTGTCGTCACAGCCTCCTAATGTGCCTTTCTGCACCCAATTTCTCCCCCACCCTTCCCAGCATGCATAGTCAGAGCAATTCATAGAACCCCAGTGACATCATGCCACTCTTCATGATGGTCTCCCATCAGTAGGCAAACCCTTCAGAAGATGTCCCTGGCTGTCTCTCCCATCTTCTAACTGCTTTCCCTCCTTCACACACACATACAAGCACACATTCTTCTTCACAGTCCAGAGTTCCTCCTCTTAAATCACTCCTCTCCAGAATTTTCCTATCCAACAGATCTAAAATACAGCCTCTAGTCCCTCCCTAGTTCCTTTTCGTATTTCATGCTTTTCATTATACCCTTGCGGCTAGCTGATATTATATCTGTTTATTATACATCCCCTCCATAAGCACAGAGGAAAGCAGAGATACTGTTTTCTTTTGTCATTATACTGCCAAATATTAAGATAGTTTCTGGTTAAGAATAGTTATTCATTGGATAGTTTCTAAATCAATCAATGTGTCAGTCTTATCAAAATACCTATGAGCCGGGCACTGGGGGCTCAGGCCTGTAATCCTAGCTACTCAGGTGGCTGAAGTCTGAAGATTGTAGCTCAATGCCAGCCTGTGCAGAAAGTCCCCATGAGGCTCTTATCTCCAATTAAACACTCAAAAACTGGAAGTGGCACTGTGGCTCAGGTGGTAGAATGCTAGCCTTGAGCATAAAGAGGCTCAGGGACAGCACCCAGGCCCTGAGTTCAAGCCTCACAACTAACAACAACAACAACAAAATACATGAGAATCTAACTCATTTTATAAAGTCAATACAACTATAGTATCAAAATTGGAAAGGTAATTATAAAAATATTTTTAAATCTATTATTGCTCAGACTGTCTTCTAAAAGATGATGTCAAATGAACCAAATTCAATCCCCAACAAAATCTAAGGGGAATTTTTGTAGAAATTGATCAACAGATTCTAAAACATATGTGGAAATTCAGAGAAGCTAGAAAAGGCATAAAAGGATAAAGCTGAAAGGCTGAATGTATTTGTTTTCAAGACTGACTATGAGCCTACAGTGATCATAGCAGAAAAGAGTTTGGGGATGTAGTTCAGTGGTAGAATACTGGCCTAATGTATAGTAAGCCCTGGGTTTGATCCTCAGCACCATCAAAATGATTTTTAAAAATGAAAAGTTAGGGGCTGGGAATATGGCCTGGTGGCAAGAGTGCTTGCCTCGTATACATGAAGGTCTGGGTTCAATTCCCCAGCACCACAAATATAGAAAATGGCCAAAAGTGGCGCTATGGCTCAAGTGGCAGATTGCTATCCTTGAGCAAAAAGAAGCCAGGGACAGTGTTCAGGTCCTGAGTCCAAGTTCCAAGTCTGGCCCCCCCAAAAAGGAAGAAAAGTTAATGACAGCCTAGAGAAGTGGTTTTTAACAGAATTCCCTAAGATGATAAAAATAATCTATACTGTCAAATATGGCAGTATCTATATGTTACACTTACCTAATGGACATTTGAAATACGGACAGTGTACTAAAGAATTTAATTTTAGTGAAATTAAATGCAATTGAAATAACTGCAGATGGCTAGTGGATACATACAGAATAGTAAAGGAACAGGGCACTAGTGACCCAGACTTGTAATCCTAGCTACTCAGAAGGCTGAGATAGATGGCTAATGTCTTGAAATTAGCTTGGTCAGGAAAATCTGTGAGACTCTTGTGTTATTCCAATAAACTACTTAGAAAAAGTCAGAAATGGTGCTATGGCTCAAGTGATAGAGCAACAGCCTTGAGCAAAAGAAGCTCAAGAACAGCTCTCAGGCTCTGAGCTCATGTCCCAGGACCAGCACCAAGGGGGAAAAAAACAGAATGGCAAAGGAATAGACAGTCCAGAAAGAGAACAAAAAATATTCAGTGAAATAAAAGAACTGGGAAACTATCTTCGTCCAAATTAAGCAGCTGTTACGGATCTACTGGACTGACTAATAGTTTAAAACTAAGACAAAACAACAAATTGGTAAGGACCTGGAGCAACTACACGTTTTATATATTACTGACAGGAGTGTAAAATATTATATCTACTTTCAAAAATCCTGTATAATGTCTTCAGAATAGAAAAGAAGCCAGTTGCTGTAGCTCAAGCCTGTAATCCTAGCTACTTGGGAGATCAAAGCGTGGTGATTCAAGGCCAGCCTCTAAAAGTTTAAGAGACTCCACCTTAGTCACTGGCCAATCTCACAAGTCCCCTTTCGTAATTATATATAAGCATATACATCATAGACATAGATATTCACATACACTTCCAGTGGTTATGGTTCTCTGGAGAACCCTAATACAACCTATTATGATATATCCTTCTATTTCTTTTCTTAGTCCATGAATAAATCAGAAGCCACCTGCAAAGCTTAAACCTGGAAACGCATTCACCAGCCTTTCCAAGCTATTGGCTTATCATGTCCCTGCAACTGTTTGTTGACATGGCGTGACTGTCCCAAGGAATGTTCTCTCAGCTTCTTCTGCCTCCCATTCCTGATCCTTGGCTCTCTGTACATTTCTATTTCATTTCAGAATATATCTCTTTGCCAGAGTTGTTGTGGACAGGCAGCTCCAAGAACAATCTTGCCATCCTTTCAAATATCATATTTGTTTAGAAATTGCCAAAGGGTAAAGGAAAAGTGAGAAGACCTGCACAAGCTGCCATTTTCTGAGATAAATTCTGAAAACTCATCTCTGAGAGACCAGAGTCCACTCTCACATGCCATCTGAAGGTGAACTCTGGCACAAGAACCTGCTGTATAAAATAACTATCAGGGTTTTCACTCATACAGCAGCTGTCAAAGGAAATGACGGTGTTTAGCTGAACTTCTAATCTCATAAATGAGCTTTTCCTTGAAGAGCTGCATGTAGAAGGCTAATATTTTTCCCTTCGTTTTTTTTTTTTTTTTTGGCCAGTCCTGTGCCTTGGACTCAGGGCCTGAGCACTGTCCCTGGCTTCTTCCCGCTCAAGGCTAGCACTCTGCCACTTGAGCCACAGCGCCGCTTCTGGCTGTTTTCTGCATATGTGGTGCTGGGGAATCGAACCTAGGGCCTCGTGTATCCGAGGCAGGCACTCTTGGAAGGCTAATATTTTTAAAAGAGGAATAACAGGGCTGGGGATATAGCCTAGTGGCAAGAGAGCTTGCCTCATATACATGAGGCCATGGGTTTGATTCCCCAGCACCACATATACAGAAAACGGCCAGAAGCGGCGTTGTAGCTCAAGTGGCAGAGTGCTAGGATTGAGCGGGAAGAAGCCAGGGACAGTGCTCAGGCCCTGAGTCCAAGGCCCAGGACTGGCCAAAAAAAAAAAAAAAGAGGAATAACAGCATAAGGAAGCTTTAACTTGATGAGGAAAAAGAAGTATATGAGCCTAGTCCTCATCAGGGAAGGGAGAGGCAGGGAGAAACTGAGTAGATGTGACTGAAATAGTTATACAGTCTAGCCGTATTTTAAGGAAAATACAGCTTTTATATGCAGGGAATATACTTTAAAATAGTTTATTTTGATTAGTTACAAAAGTCAGGTGCTGGTGGCTCTCATTTGTAATCCCAGTACTTTAGAAGGCTGAGATCTGAGGATCCTGGTTCAAACCCAGCCTGGGCAAACAAATTTGAGAGACTATTATCTCCAATTGACCAGCAAAAAGTCAGAAGTAGAGGTATGGGCCAAGTGGTAGAGCTCCAGCCTTGAGTGAATAAAATGAGAGCATAAGGCTCTGTCTTCAAGCCCTAGCACTCTCCCTCTCTCTCTTTGTCTCTCTCTTTCTCTCCCTCTCTCTCTCTCACACACACACACATACACACACATGCATGCACACGCATATACATATATATTCAACTAAGGATGTTTGGGAAATACAAAGAACATGAAAAAAATTCACATCAAGGCAGAACAGATGGGGGAAGAAAGGCATTGGAAACAGAAACCAGGAATTCAAAGATAAACCTATTAGTCACCAAGTGCTAGTGACTCCTGCCTACCATCCTAGCTACTCAGGAGGCTGACATCTGGAGAAGCCCCTCCTCCCAAAGCATCTGATAAAATCCATTCTTTGTTTAAAGGGATAGTCAGGGAAAGCAGACATCTATGTCAGCGTGACACACATTTAGTGGACTGATCAGACTGGATATCCCTACACCCAGTGGATAATGCCATGACAGTTCTACAGTAAGGAGGATGAACTGTACCAGGTGCCCAGAACCAAGGGGAGCACCAAGGCAAGCTTGAACTTAATTTGTGACAAACATCATCCCCATTTTCACCATAAATACCCCTGATGTCACAGCACTTGGCATGCCTCTTCTCAGGAGTGCCACCCCCGCTGTCCTTGGCTCTGCTTCCCCAACCAGCCTTCTTGGTCTCTACCTCACTGTGTCCTCACATTGTCTTCTGCAATAACATCAGCCACCTGGTACACGAGGGCCAGGTAAAGGCCTCCTGCCTTTTGGAGGCTTCCTTGGAACCTCCCTGATTCTGGAACAACCTGACTCAAAGAGAATTATTGTTGCCCTAATAATTTCCTGCCATCTCTTTTGAGATCATAGAATACAGTGGAAATGATTTCAAATTATCTCTTTTTTAAAGAGGCATTATTGTCAAACAAATTCTTTATATTCTAGTGTTTGTTTTAATTACACAACACATAATAGTTTAAGAAACGATTATATGAGCCAGTCACCAACAGCTCACACCAGTAATCATGGCTATGCAAGAGACTGAGATCTGAGGATCTCAGTTCAAAGCCATCCCAGGCAGGAAAGTCCATGAGATTCTAATCTCTAATTAACTACTAAAGAAGCTGGAAGTGGAGCCATTGCTTAACTGGTAGAACACCAGCTTTGAGCTCAGAAACACTGCCCAGTCCCTTTCTATTCAAGCCCTAGGACCAGCACAACCTGGGGGTGGGGTGGGGGAGGGGGGAAACCTTATTATATTAAAATAGCACATAATCACCTATCAGGTAAACTAATCATAATGAGTTTAACTATCATCTTAGTAGGAGACAGTAACTATTGCATATTCAATTGAACCACTTTTATTCAAAAGTGGCTAGTGGCTAGTGGGGGCGTGCATGCGTTGGGGGCGACTCTAGCTTGAGGCAGGCCTGCGTGGGGCGTGGCTAGAGGGGGCGTGCACGAGTTGGGGGCGTGGCGAGCGCGGGGCGGGCCTGCGTGGGCGAGGATAGCGGTTGGGCGCCGGCCGCGGTCGCTTCCTAGTGCGCAAGGAAGCCTGGTGTGTAGGGCTCGCCCGCAGGCAGGAAGCAGCAGCCGGAGGCGGAGGCGGGCGGGTTACCCGCCTTCTGCCGGGAGCGAGCCGGGTGGCCGGGAAAGACGAACGCCCGAACACCACCATGATCCCGCTGGAGAAGCCCGGCAGCGGCCGCCCCTCGTCGGCCGCCGCCTCCGGCTTGGGCCCGGTCAGCAGGGGTCGAACGGTACGTCACCGTCCGCCGCCCCAGGCTCGAGGGTTGCTGACGGAGATCCGCGCCGCGGTGCGCACCGAGCCCTTCCAGGACAGCTAAAGTGAGCCCGGGCCGGGAGCTGGGCAGGTGAGGGGCGCCGGTAACACCGCCGGGGACTGCACGAAGTTGGGGGCAGCGAAGACTGGGCGGTGGGGCCGCGGCCCGGCGAGTCTCCTCTTGGCCCGGGTGTGCCGCTTAGAAAGGAGCCAGGCTCGGCTGTCCGCGGTGGGACCCCGCGCCCTTCCTGCAGCACCTGCAGTGCCGTAGGCGCCGGTTTAATGGAGGCGCGTGTGCACCTCCTACCCGCTCAGAGGCTGGGGTGAAATCAAGCCAGGTCCCCGTGGATCAGGGTGACTTTTTCCTGCCTCGGCTCTGCTCCGTGGCTTGCTTGGCGTTCCCGCAGCCGCCGAGGGGGGTAGGGGAGCGGGGCGCCCTCGGCCCGCCGCCTCTGCGTCTCCGCCGCGGTTGTTCTCTTGGTGGGTTTGTACCTTTCGTAGTTCTAGAATGTGTCAGTCCTGCCTGGGAGTGAGTGCACATGGGTTCGGTTCCCGGCCCTGGACTCACCGCTGCAGTGCCCCGCGAAGAGTCGGCCCTGCCCTGACCTGCTGCTTTTCGGGGAGTTAGGTGGAGCCTGCAGCGGCCATGGTGCGGGCTGGTGGGCTGCCGCCTGGGAGCACAGTTGGAAGAAGTGGTGGGTGCGTTGGCATGGGGTTCGGTCCCAAGTTAGCTGCTTGTGTTTGACGTGGGTAGGGGACGTGGACTCCCCAGCCTGGCTTGTCTGGCCCTTAAATAAGCAGTCTCACTTGCCGTCCTCACCGTGCGTGGGTTGGACAGACGCGATGCCTGTGACCTCCTGCCATCTGGGCCTGGATATCACATTTGTGTTTGTTATCGTGAAGTTTTGTCAGAGTTGCATAATACTGCCGTGTTGTAACTGGAATAGGGTCTTCCAGGTAGGACAGCCTGCAGATGGGGTATTGGGAAAAGCTCTACTTCCAACAGAAACCAAAAATTACCCATCTTGGCAGCTATTAAGGTAACTTTACAAGTATAGAAAGAATGTTGTCTTTTTTCTTTTAAATATTTTTAGTGTCCACCCCCCCTCCTCGACAGGTGTGAAATTTAAAAAGGTTTTTCAATGTTCACAGAGGGGGGGGAAATATGCCTTCCAGAACAATATTGATTTCTCTCTTGGCCTTGACACACAGTGCAGGCTTTGATTATGACACCAGGAGAAAACTCAGCTAGACTCAGCAAGGGACTGGGATTCCTTGAGATTCCATACATTCCAAAGTAACCCTGATTACCTGAAAAGGGAAAAGTGAGTTTTCCATTGTTTGGTTGAGTTGCCTGGCTGTGTTCCACAAAAGGAAGTCAGGCATTCCCAAACGTCCTCAGGTGGCAAGACCTGTCTTGTACACTTCATAATGAGTGATTTCAGATGAAAAGCTGGATTTTCTTCTTACCACCTCTTAGGGTACTGATTCCCCCCCCCCCCCAATTTTCTTTTAACTTCTGTTTTGTACTTTTTGAAGTTGCTGTGTGTGTGTGTGTAGGAGTAAATTCTGAAGTGGCTGAGCAATATAGAGCTAGATACTTGAAGTCAAAGCCTGAAACTGAACAATAAAACTATTAATCCATTTTTTTCCTCTTTGGTCCCCTTCTTTTAATCAGGAAGAAGTCTTTGAATAGCTAGTGTGAGCTTTGTAGTCAGTAGGTCTGGGATTGAATCTTGGCTTTTATAATTCTGTGCACTTGGTTACATTGCCTCATGACATCGATTACCTCATAGAGTTGTTGAAAGAAAACACATCTATAGCCTTAAGGCTATGTGTAGCTGAGGTGAAGTCCTCAGTAACTTTAATATGTTATGGAACTGTTTATGACTTGCAAAATTCCCTCTTTTATATTTCTGTGATGTGGGAGGAAAAACAAGATATATCCATTCTAATACAGACTTTAATGTAGTACAATGGAAAAGGGCTCAGAGAGCTAAGTGTACAGTCAGAAATCTATTTCTTTTAGGTGTTGCTTATAATGGCTGTTCCAAGATGGTCAGCGTTGTTTGCAAAGTAACAAGGTGTGAGGCTGATCTTTTTAAAAAAAATGCACCTTCTTTCATGTGCCTAGCTGAGGCTATAGCAACCTTTCTTGTGTGTCGATATAAAAGGTCAGGCTTTCTTCTATGGCTTCAAGTTTGACTTGCTCTAAGTCCGGATGTGTGCCAATGTAACCCACATTCATGATTTCATTACTGAGGCATGAGATAGATAAATGGATTTGAGTACTTAGAAGTTTTGCATGTTGATTTCACCTTGAGTTTGTTGGTAATAGAGCAGCAGAAAGGTTTTTTTATGTTTAAAATGATGTTGATTTCACATGAGATGATGCCTTAGATATATTTTCCTTGTCTAGACTTCAACTACAACATTATTTTAAACATGTTTATAAATTTAGGTCAAGGACTGAGGCTGTAGCATGTTTGTTTTGTGCCAGTACTGGGGATTGAATTCAGTGCCTGGGCACTCTTTCCTTACTTTTTTTAGCTGAAGCTAATGCTCTATCACTTGAGCCACACGACTACCAGGGGCTTTTTGCTGGCTAATTAGAGATGAGCATCTCAGAGATTTTCCTGACTGGCTGGCTTTGAACCTGTAACCTCAGATCTCAGCCTCCTGAGTAGCTAGGATTATAGTCGTGAGCCACCAGCACTAAGCCACCTGGCTTAGCGAAATAGTTCTTGACTAGAACGTGCAAAAGCTCTGATTTGATCCTGACACACACACCCCACACACCATATGCACACATACCAAATGACCATGTTTTGTTCTTTGTGTTACATACTCATAGTTGAATTTTCCTAATATGGGAAAGGAGTTACAAATATTAGCTCCTTTCTGAAACTGGTCCTTCCTAAGTATGTGGGCTTTACAGTTTTATAAGTGCTTTCACATGCCTTTTTATTGGGGGGTACTCTGATCATTTTGGACAAATAAAAGGGAAATTGATTCTAGTTATTTGTAAAACTATGAATAACAGAAATCTCATCACTGAGGCTTGGGTATGATGATGCATGCTTGTAACCACATCTACTTGGTGGGAAATGGGAGAATCACAGTTCAAGGCCAACCTGGGCCTTAAAACGTTAGTAATACCCTATCTCAGCCAAGCTGAGTAGTCCCAGCTATGCTGGAGGTTTAACTAAGAGGATGGAGATCTGGCTAGCCCTAGGCCAGAGAGAGAGGGGGGTGAGAGAGAGAAAGAGAGAGGGAGGGAGGGAGGGAGAAGGAGAAGGAGAGGAAAAGGGAGAGGGAGAGGGAGAGGGAAGAAGAGGAGAGGAGAGAGTCTATAACCAAATAAATAATGAAAGGAAAAAGCTGGGGAGCATGGCTCAAATGGTAGCGTACCTGAGTGCAAACTCAGTGCCCCCCCCATCTGATATTTGAATCAAATGCATTAGTTAGCTAAACAGTGATAGTCATTTATTCACTTCTTAGGGTAAGTTAGAAGGAGCTAAATTTATTAAGTGAATTTGCACGTGTGGAATTCAAATTAGATCACCTCCTGAGGCTTGAGGGAGTAGTGGCAGAGAGCCATTTGCCTAATGGGCACAAGGCCTGGATTTGACCTCCACTTAAAACTAAATTTGCCTTGAGGCCTCTGCTCTCTTCTATGATACTTTGTACAAATCATTACGATTGATTATATCATAGATCTGAAATTAGTGTCCAGCATAGGAAAAATACTGATTATTAGGATTTGCTCAATACTATGCACTTTAGAAATGTTGTTGAATTGGAAACCCTTTTGTACTGCAACTACTTAAAAGTAAATTTTTCATAATGTATGATTACTGGACCCTTTAGTTTAGATATGTTTTTAATGCACAAGTACATATCATTGAGTTATAGTGACCCGCTCTGTTTAGTATGTTGTGTGCTATCTGGGTTCTAATCTGGGTTTGCAAGTAATGTGGTGTCACTTACCTGAGGACACATTTCTCAGAATATGTCCCCACCATCTAAGTGACGTATGACTGTGACATGCTTACATGTGAAGCACATAAAACTACACTGGGCTCTAAAAGTCATTTCCAAATGTAACCCATCAGTCACCATCCTCTTACAGGCAAGATGACATGTCACCAGAAGATCCTATAGCAAAATCACATTTGAACAGAGCCATAAAGAATGGATGTGATATAAGATGCACCAGCCATTGACAGTAGCAGCAAAGTTCAATAAAGAGAGGATGGCAAGTAGTCCAGCAGGTTAAAGGTTATGATGTCAAGTTGCCCTAAAATATTTGTCCAGTAAAATGAAAGGGCGGATATCGGTCCACTGTGCTAGCTGGTACAACAGAGATGTGAGGTGACTGGTAAAGGAGACCCTGGGACAACACATTGTCACATATCAGATTGATTAAATAAAAACTAAACAAGATAATTCCTTTGTCAGCTGGTCTCAAACAGGACCTAGAACCTTGCTTGATTTTTGCTTGCTCCATGTTTTGTTCAACTAACAATCTACATTCTCTTCTCACCTTTGCCTTTAAATCAGCCCTTGAACTGATATTTGATATACATCCAATGAAAAGGATTCTCTTTACCACAAAAGACACCTCAGACTTGTATCCCAAACATAATCTTGCTAAACCTTGTTGCCACATTTCTAATCTTTGTCATAGCATTTATCTGTACAGTTGCATAATACCTGCATTAAAAAAAATCTAGAAGCCAGTATCCACCACTACCATCTTGTTTCTGCCTCAGTGCTCTTGAATCTTGAATGTTTTATAAATGTTCTCTCTTCCCTGCCTCACTGCTGCTACATGGGTTCAAGCTCACAGTCTTGAGTTCTTCCAATAGCTTCTCCATTTAGGGTCATTTGGCAATATGCTCTTCATAATCTATTGGAATGATCTCTGCCTTGTACCAGTAGCTCATGCCTGTAATCCTAGCTATTCAGGAGGCTGCGATCTGAGGATCACAAGTCAAAGCTAGCCAGGGAAGGAAATTCCACAAAATTCTTATATCCAATTAATAACTAAGAAGCCAGAAATGGAGCTGTGGCTCAAGTTGCAGAATGCTATAGCCTTGAGCATAAAAGTTCAGGGATAGCACCCAGGCCCCAAGTTCAAACCTCAGGATCACCGCCCCACAAACACTCACACACACAAAAGAAAAATGTCCAAACTCCTTAGGAAGTCATACCTCCCCACAGATACTCAGCCCACCATCCTAGCACTGTGGTAAGCACTGGTGATGGAGAGATGAAAAAGATTCAATCTTTGCTCTTCCAATAACTGGACTGGTGGCAACCACTGAAACGTCATTTCCTTTTGCAGTAATTGCCTTATATGTATCTTTTCTTTACCTCTACTCTGGATTGTGTCATTGAGTACTTTACCCTAGAATCTTCCATGAATACCTGCATTCCCAATTTTGTACACAGGCAGTCAGCTGAAGATAAGTGAAATGAATGAGTAATTCTGAAAGTATTCAGGAAAAAGTTTGGCTGTTTGAGTCAACAAAGAAAAGCGATATGCAACAAACAGCATCTGCTCTTGAATCCTCCTTGACCCGCTGTACTGTGGTGTGTGTTACACAGGTCTCCATGATCTGCAGTGAAGGTTTGTGACACAGCAGTTTTCTTTCCATGTAGTCATGGCAAGGTGTGCATTATGGTTGCTTGGCAGGTGTGGCCTCGGAACTCTGAGGTTTACTCTGTACCCAAGAAATCTCCTTTTGTCGTCTTCTTGAATGGCTTTAAGGGTTACCCCACCATAACACCAGTCATTTAGAGTGAAGGCACTCGTGTTTCCATCAGACATGTGTTCTGCTATCTTATGGTTCGTTTCCTGAAGTGCAGTAGCAGAAAAGTGGAAAGTTTTCTTCAGCATGCTGTGGTGCAGGGTCAGCTAACTGCAGACAAGTTTTGTGCCACTCAAAAGCAAAGATTCTTCTTTAGCTGTTTTTAATAGTTGAAACCCTAATGGGTTAAGAGTAACAGCTATTTGGGAACTGGTGGCTCATGCCTATACATGTAGTTATTCAAGAGGCTGAGATCTGAGGTTCGCAGTTCAAAGCCAGCCCAAGCAGGAAAGTCCATGAGACTCTTATCTCTAAGTACCAAAAAGCTAGAAGTAGAGCTGTGGCTCAAGTGTTAGAGCACTAGCCTTGAGCAAAAAAGCTCAGGGGCAGTACCCAGGCCATGAGTTCAAGCCCCAAGACAATCACACACACACGAACTTTCTCTTCTTTTGAAACTTCTCGTGACACATAGGTATGAAGAGAATCAAATCATTAGTGAAGTTTTTTCTTTCTTAGAAGGTCTCAGGTCATTAGGAACCAAGCTTCTGGTGGAGGTGCAACTCAGTACTTTGGGGAATACAATAAAAAGAGGTGGTAGTCTTCATGATTTCTATAGACAAAAGCACTTTGATCTGAGTAAGGGTGGTGCTGGGTAGACTCAGCAGGTTGTGCAGGCATAGGTCTGTGCCAAATTATCTGTTACTTGGGGTTGTTAAAATGGTTACAGAAATGTAGACGAATGAAAAGCGTATTTGTGGTCAACAGTTGCAGGGAAGGAAGATTTTCTGTTCAGCAACATCAGTAGTCTAGATTAGTGAGCCCAAACGTAGAAGTTAGATAGATCTTGGTGGGCCAAATTAAAGCCTTCAGCTACAAAGCTAAGGAGCAGTGCCCAGGCCCTGCTGGGGAAGGAAAAACTTGACCATCTGAAAATTTTTGCACTCTAACAGTGAGTGTTTGTGTTTGATCCTAGGGGGAAATTTGCAGTGGTGAGAAAATGTGTAAAGAAAGATTCTGGAAAAGAATTTGCAGCAAAGTTCATGAGAAAAAGAAGAAAAGGCCAAGACTGTCGGATGGAAATCATTCATGAGATTGCGGTGCTCGAGCTGGCCCAGGACAGCCCTTGGGTCATTAACTTACATGAAGTCAATGAGACTCCATCAGAAATGATCTTGGTTCTGGAATAGTAAGTAGTGTTCCCTTAGGCTGGTGAGCCAGGGCCTGGGTCTCACCTACCCATCCTCAGAAACACCTTCTTCTGCTTTACTGTGCCACTTGTACCTAGCTTTTATTGGCCAGCCTCTTCTCCCTTTGTGGAAGAAACAAGATGGTGAGAGGCCCACCCTTGACACCCCATTCCTCCTGCCCTTCCCCTTTATTTTATTTTAAATTTTTTTTGGCCAGTCCTGGGGCTTGGACTCAGGGCCTGAGCACTGTCCCTGGCTTCTTTTTGCTCAAGGCTAGCACTCTGCCACTTGAGCCACAGCGCCGCTTCTGGCCGTTTTCTGTATATGTGGTGCTGGGGAATTGAACCCAGGGCCTCATGTATACGAGGCAAGCACTCTTGCCACTAGGCCATATCCCCAGCCCCTGCCCTTCCCCTTTAAAGAAGAAAGAGAGTCAGCTTCTCAGCTCCATGGCTTATCTGTGTCCTTCATAGTTCCTCTTCTGAGATCTTTCTTTTGCCGTTTCAGACCTCTTCCTTTGGTTGTCCTCTCACACCCTCTGTCCTTTCCATCTCTTTGGAAATCCCTCCTCAGCTTTGGCTCTTCAACTACCATGATGACTTCTCCCAGGAACGGTCTCCAGCTCTCTTCCCCTTCTGTCAGTCCACCGTGTTCCTTCACTGAACCATTCGCCTGCTCAAGAGTCAGTGCCCTTTTCACAACTCAACTCAATGCCACTGCTCTTCCAAAAACTAGCCCTTTTTGACAGTTCCTCTGCTCAGTTTAGTGATCATTCCATTTCTTTACTCTGTTTAAATATGGTACTATAATTTTTTTCTTAAAATTATACTCTTCCTTGTTTTAATTTTACTGTATTCTGTTTTTAAGTACTCCCCATGGTTCCATTATTGATACTGTTATTTGTGTTTGTTCTGTACATCTTTCCTGATGATACTTTTTGAGTAGCTTTGTCTGTTACTTACATGTATTTCTAACTCATTCCAAATTCAGACTCTTTAAGATCTATGTTTCTTTTGTTCCCCATTTCCTCTGGTGTCTCCTTTCTTTCATTGCTCATGCCAGAAAACCTTGCAGCCATCCTTGATTCCATTATCTACATTAACAGTCATGCATGATAAATGAGTGGGTGGCCTCCTTCAGCCTCTCCAGTAACTCCTTCCCTTATCCCTTGACTTTGCCCCCCTAGGTTGGCCCTTCTGCTGCTGTGAGATAAGTGAGGGAAACAGAGATGTGCTGAAGCTGATCTTGCTTAGAAGCCCACTGTAGAGGTGGATTCTCTGGATTTAGTGACCAGGTTTCTAAAACCCAGATTAGTGCAATTTGGCTGTAAGGTTTTACACTCTGCTTTCAGTTTGTGAAAGGAAGGCCTAGAGACACACCCTGGATAGTGAGGTATTAAACGTCTCAACCACATTAATGGATTGTACTTGTGGAAGCAGGCAGCTTATTATTACTATGTTTACCTATTCCTGACACTCTGACTTGTGCTGTCAGGACTAATAATATAGAATTGAAAATACACAGCTCTACCCCCCAGGTGCTAAAGGTCTCCTAGGAGATGTGTCTTGTCGGTGTTTTACCAGAAATTCCTGAGGATGCTCCTGAGCACAAAGTTTACTGGCCATGATGAATTACATTTGTCCCAGCCACTTGGTCAAGCCTTGAGCCAGTACATTTGCTTTGTGCCTTGTAGGCATTGTTTACAGATTAGTCTTTATGTTGTTAAGCTTTCTAATAAGATTTCTACATGTGAGAAAACAAGGCACAGGAAAAATCATCAGCCTGAGGTCCTACAACAGATTGCAGAGCCAGGGCCACAGCCTGGGACCATTCCACAGCCTCTGCTCCACACTGCTTTGCTGTCTGCAGCTCCTGAGGCAGTGGGGACAGCACATTGCATCATCCTGGCTTTTTCAGCTATTGGGATGGATGGGCTTGGCTCACACTCTTCTTCTCCAGCTCTTTTCATCTCTGTTCACACACAATCTACAGTCTGCCAATGATCCCTCTGTAGTAGTATTCATTCACTGTTTCCTTTGTGTGGGGTGGGGGGGCATGCACACATGTGTAAACCTGGACCTAGGTGCTGTCCCTGTGCTTTTATGCTCAAGCCCAGTGAGCCATAGCACCACTTCCAGCTTTTTTAGTGGCTAATTGGAGATAAGAGTCTCACAGACTTTCCTGCCCAGGCTAGCTTTGAACCATAGTCTCAGATCTCAGTCTCCCGAGTAGGTAGGATTTACATGCATGAGACACTGACATCCAGTGACTATTTCTTTTCCTATGAATCCCATTTTACGTTAATTTGTCCTTCTCTAGTGCTGCAGGGGGTGAAATCTTTGATCAGTGTGTCGCAGACCGAGAAGATGCCTTTAAAGAAAAAGATGTTCGGAGACTCATGCGACAGATTTTAGAAGGTGTGCACTTTCTACACACTCATGATGTAGTTCATCTTGATTTGAAGGTATGATCTGTCAGCACATACATCCAGAGGGTGGAAAGTGGCTGGTGGCACGTACATGTCACGTACATGTCTTTTGCAGGTCCCATACACATGCTTGCTACACCCATGTATCTGTAATCCGCAGGTGTCATGGGAGGATATACCATATACACGTCACCTACAGGTAGGCCAATAGGACACGGGGGATATTCGCATCCATACTCTACCCAGAAGCCCTCTGCAGTCACCTGCTGGGGGAGGGGCCCTCTCCTCAAGGTACCAGGGCAGGGTTTTAGGACTCCTAAACCAGAAACTGCATTGCCTTCCTCCCCTAGCAGAGCCCCTCTCAGGTACTTACTGTCACCTGGACCTCAACAACAGTCCCAGCGCCCCAAAGGCCCAGCCTGTCATTCACCCCCAATCTGCCACTCATGAATGCCAGGAGACTCCATAAAATCGGGGGTGGGGACACGAGGTGGGGCTCGGTGCTCCCCGAACGCGGCCTGGAGGGGAGCAGGACAGGGGCAGCGTGAATGGCTCGAGACGGGCTGAAGGGGACTCCCGAGCGGCCACAGACTACTTGGCAGCCATTGAAAGGCCCTGGAGAGCTAGGCGGTCCTTCAGGGGGCTTTAGCGAAGAGGCGGGGCCATCCCAGCTGAGACTTCCAGAGTGAGTCCTCCAGCGGCTAGAGTGCCCCTTCAGCCTGGGCGCTGGGTGTCCTCTGGCTTAGAGCCCTGCGTGTCAAATGTCCAATTTGAATTTTTTTAAATCTTTTTCTAGACTTCTCGTATGTTTTAAATAGCTTTTAGCATAGGGCCACATGGTTGTATTTCATAGCTAGCTACACATGAGATTGTAAAGCTCTAAAATTATTTTCTTGTTCCAAACTGGAAGGTAAATAAGCTACATTACACTGGTAAGAAAACTGAGCTTTATTCAGTGTGGCACAGAAGCTCCTCCTGGCATAGAAGATTCAGGTCTCGTAGAGAAACTTGAACTGCCTTGTCTTGTAATTCTATTTCCACCCACATGTCTGGTTATACAAGCTTCTGATCTGACTTGTGCTACCCTTCAACAAGAGGCCTTGAAGAGACAGTCTTTTGTTTTTGTTTTCTTTGAGTATGTTAGTACTGGTCTGGAACTTGGGGCCTTGTGCTTGCGCTCTCTCTTCGCTTTTCTGCTGAAGGTGAACACACACTACCGCTTGAGCCACAGCTCCACCCCCAGCTTTTTGGTGGTTAACTGCTGATAAGAATCTCAGGGACTTTCCTGTCCAGACTGGCTTTGAACCATGATCCTTAAATCCTAACCTCCTGGGTAGCTCGGTTTACAGGTGTGAGCCACTGACACCCAGCTAGCCAGTCTTCTTACTCAAGCAAGTATTGAAAATATTTGCAGCCCAAACATGGTATTACATGCTTATAATTCCAGTACTGAAGAAGTCGAGGCAAGACAAGAAAAGATTCAAGACCAACTTAGGCTACCTAGCAAGTATTAGGCCAGCTTTGGCTGCATAGTGATACCCTGTCTCATTAAATCCAAAACAATAGCAACAATAACAACAGAAAACATTGACAGGATGCCTTTACTTTCATGCTTGAATCAGGTTTTCGGTGTTTTTTTTTGTTTTTTTGTTTTTGTTTTTGGTAAGGTTGAGGGATCCAGCAGAGATAGTTGGCATGCAACTCACTTGGTGACAGATCTATAGGCCTTCCAGCTGCAGTGTTGGCTGTTTTGTTAAACAGTACTATAGCTTCATAAAAAAAATACCTATCATAAATTTTATGACTGGTGCTTTAATTATGTCTTCAAGACTAGTTTCTGCTTTTAATATTGAAAACTTGGAAGTAATCCTACTTTCTTTTTTTTTTTTTTTGGCCAGTCCTGGGCCTCGAACTCAGGGCCTGAGCACTGTCCCTGGCTTCTTCTTGCTCAAGGCTAGCACTCTCCCACTTGAGCCACAGCGCCACTTCTGGCTGTTTTCTGTATATGTGGTGTTGGGGAATCGAACCCAGGGCCTCATGTATACAAGGCAAGCACTCTTGCCACTAGGCCATATCCCCAGCCCCGTAATCCTATTTTCATATACCACATTATTAGAATAAATTCTGCATTGATTTCCTTATAGGGAAATTCACACTGTTTCTGAATGATGTATGATATGATCACCCCCATATTTCTATTTTCTTTTATTGAAGTATAAAGAGTTGCTGTACCTTACTGTAAGCAAACTTTAGAGATAATGGATTAAATACAAAATTCATCTCTAGCCATGTTCTTTCTCTGGTACACTAATAACATCACATTTTGTGCAACTCACTGATACTGGAATGCCCTGGCTATGTAGACGTGTATCCACGGCACCCAGAAGCAAAACTGCACTGTCATCTTCCTTTTCCTCTGACTAGTTGGTTTTTTGTTTTTATTCGGGGTTGGGGGAGGTTCTGAGAAGAAGCAACATAATCTTGAGAGCGCCATTCCACTTCTCTATGTCTTTGGGAAGAATTTTCAATTTGTCAACATGTTCTCAAACAAATGTAAATTTGTTCATTCTATAAAAAATCGATAATAGACTAAGGCCTAGGGTCAGTACTGGCAGACCTAGAGGCCTACAGCTCCAAATCCTAATAGCTAGGGGCCTTCTGGGGCTCTAGGCATTGGGTTGGAGGTTCATTGCTCTGGGCTTTAGCCTTTAGAACCCCTGGTACCTGACAGCTGTTGTAATTCGTGGCATCCATCAGCAGTGGGAAGTGGACAAGCAGCAAGAGGTGGCACTTAAGGTTGTGGTGTTCCCTTACAGGCCTCTGAGATCGACCCTCAGGCCTAGAGTAGTAAGTATTCCAGTTCTTAAGAATGCTGGGGGCTGGGGATATAGCCTAGTGGCAAGAGTGCCTGCCTCGGATACACGAGGCCCTAGGTTCGATTCCCCAGCACCACATATACAGAAAACGGCCAGAAGCGGCGCTGTGGCTCAAGTGGCAGAGCGCTAGCCTTGAGCAGGAAGAAGCCAGGGACAGTGCTCAGGCCCTGAGTCCAAGGCCCAGGACTGGCCAAAAAAAGAAAAAAAAAAGAATGCTGGGATCCTCAGCCCTCCACAGGAAGTGTAATAGCTCACGGCCTAGGGTGCCTGAGACCTTGGTCACAATAAGGCTTGGCAGCTCTCTGGGACTCTACCAGTGACCACAGCCCACTGATTCTCATCTTCCCCTTATCACAGCCCTCTGTCTTCATTCCCTTTGCTCCCTGGTGTTTCTGCTCTGGTCTCTTGGGCTCTCGGTCTCTCTCTCTCCCTCTCTCTCTCTCTCTCTCTCTCTCTCTCTGTGTCTCTCTGTCTCTCTGTCTCTGTCTCTCTGTCTGTCTCTCTCTCTGTGTCTCTGTGTCTCTCTGTCTCTTTCTCTCTCTCTCTCTCTCTGCTGGTCTTCAGCTATTGCCACTGTTATCACTGTCACTGCTGGGCCAGCGGCCATTGCTACCTCTGCCACTGCTGCCACCACCACTGCTGCTGCTTTTGCCTTCACGGTCACTGTGGCTCTGCTATCTTTTCTGCTGCATCTCTTCATGTCTCAGCTCAGCCTGCTCTACTAAGGAGAAAGAGCAAGACCACTAGGAAGAAGCCTTCTGTGTAGCCTGGTGTTACAACACGAGGGGGTAGCACAGGGCAATGTCTTCCAGCTGACTTGAAAACCAAGCTCAACAGCCTAGTTTATATATTCAGAATGGGAATGTGGCCAGGCCGACTGCACCTATCCCAACAGACATTCATTCAAATGAAGGTGATTTAGGGCTTCTCCTTGTGTTTGCACAAATCACTGGCCTCCTGTTGGGCCCCCAGCGGAAGTACACCTGGTGGAAGGGTAGCCTGGCTTCAGATTTCCCTAGAATCCACTGGGCTTGGGGTGTGACAAGATTTTTCCCCCTGATTCTCTCAAGGGCATGTTTGTATTTATTCCCCCATTTTCTTCCAGCTTGTTACTTCTAAATAGACATACAAAACCTTACCCTGTGGAATCTTCCTCAGGTGGCTTCACAGAAAGGTCCAAAGACAGGCCAGTTCATGCTGGATAGTGACTCCTTGCTTCTGCCTGAGATGCTCCCAAACTACAATATCCTCAAGGTTCTCTCTCAGAACTATCCCTTTAACATGCTTTCCTCATGGTTTGGATGAGTGCAAATGGTATTTGTTCAGAAAATACTAACATTAGAGTGATGGGCTTGGTTATTCTATAGAAGACTGAGAGAATAAGACCCACTAAACACTATATTCAGTATATTTCCCAGAATATCCTGGAGATAGATGGAGACCTGAGACTAGTTCTGGCACAAGTTTATATAGCCTTAAAATTATACTTGATGCCCTTAGAGGCAGGAACTGCTGGAACTGGTCAATGTGGATTTTTTTTTTAATTTGTGGTTAGTAATTGTACAAATAGGTTTCATTGTGTTTCTGTTTTTTGGTGTGAAATCCTGGTTTTTGTGTCGAAGCACAGTATATTACTAGCAGATTGTTTACCCAGTGTGTTTTCATGTTATCCCTTGTGGAACCAAGGATCCAGTAGGAACCTTTCTATTGGGAAACACAAGAGAAAGACAAATAGTTCATGTAGACGTTTCCTAATTCTTTAACCATCTCAGTCCTCAAAATAATTCTGGCAAGTGACCATAAATAGAAGTCAGCATCTCTGAGACCGAAAATCAAAACAAGTCTGACAATTCAATGAAGTAAATTTAGGGAGACAATACCTTCCATTAAAAACCTGTCATAGGGGCTGGGGATATGGCCTAGTGGCAAGAGTGCCTGCCTCGGATACAGGAGACCCTAGGTTCGATTCCCCAGCACCACATATACAGAAAACGGCCAGAAGCGGTGCTGTGGCTCAAGTGGCAGAGTGCTAGCCATGAGCGGGAAGAAGCCAGGGACAGTGCTCAGGCCCTGAGTCCAAGGCCCACGACTGGCCAAAAAAAAAAAAAAAAAAAAAAAAAGTAAAAACCTGCAATAGAGCAAGCAAAATTAGTTTGTAAATAATTTGTTGATTCTCTGGACATGAAAGGATTCCAGCTGGCAAAGGATGGCATATGGAACTTCAGTGAACAGTTCCTATAGTAACAGTTCTGAGATACATGTGGTATGGTCTGAATTTCAGTGTCCTACAAAGTGTGGAGATTGGAACCTAAAACCCCTCGTGATCAGATTGAAAGCTGGACTTTGGGGAAATGTTTAAGTCCCATATGTGAGATTCCTCTCTAGGATGGTTCCAACCCTGATGCTCACATCTCAGCCTTCTAAGAAGCTAGGATTACATACATGGGCCATAAGTGCCCTGCCTGTTGCTATTTTCTTATGGTTTAACACTATTTGAATTGGGATTTTATGTGTTTTGTGAGCTAAGGCAGCTATTACTGTACCCCTAACCTACCACAAAATCTTTAGGCTTTAACAAGTAATCACTCTATGCAGTGGGATGCTCTTACCTACACACACACACACACACACACACACACACACACAGAGAGAGAGAGAGTCAGAACTGACCATAACATGCACTAACCCATTCCTAACATAACATTTCAAGAATTTGGGGGTGTGGAGGTCACATGCTTAATCGCTGCTCTCAAGGACTTGTAGGGTCCAGACTTCCCCAAAGCTCTTCCGACTCAGGAAGTCATCATCCATGGACTTTGCCAAACCAGCATCCTTTCTCCTTGTACCCCAATTCAACATTTCATTTAGAGGAAACACCCTGCTCACATGTTCAGACTCTGGGATTTGGCTTGAGACCCAGGCCTTGCCAGTGAGAAGAGGACTTCTCACTGCAGGGACTTTTTTTTTTTTAAAAAAGGGCTTATCATAGTCTGAGATACAGAGATTGAGACATAGAAGAGATGCATGAAAAACAGTAAGCTAAAAAAATAAATGAATACTATGTTAGATGGCCACAAATGTTTTGGAAAGAAATCATCCAAACTAAGGAAGTTAGGACCAAAGCAGATGATAGTTTTGATGGGGTAGATTCAGTGGTTGTCCATGAGGTCTAACACTTGAGCAAAGATCAGAAAGAGTGGGGGATCGCCAGGCATTCCGGAGAAGGAGAGAAGCCAATCCAAAGCCCTAGTGCAGAAGCCTGCCTGTGTTGTTCAAGAAACAAAGAGGCCAAAGAGGAGGGGGAGAAAGAGGGGGAGAGGGAAGAGGAGGGGAGGAGAAGGAGCCAAAGCAAGGGAGGAGTGGGTGATGTGCAGGTGAGGGAGCAGCAGGTGATGCAGAGCTTCCACTGGGAAGGTTTGGATTTGAGAATAGAAACTAACTTAGGGTTTGAAGGTCAGTCTGGCTGCTGCGTGGGGACAGGTCAGGGAGGACAACTCTAATGCCCCAGGTGGGAGATGTTAGAGAAGGACTCTGGGTACATAAGGAAAGTCCAGTCCAGAGAATTCTCTGACTCCCAGGTGGGCGGAGATACCCATGAGGCAGCAAGGTTGCAGGCCTGAGCAACTGGAAGAACAGAGTTGCCACTGAGATGGTGAATCTGGGGTACAAATATGATGCTATTGTGATTGTGAAGTACTTTATGTGTGTAGGAGTGGAACTTCAGGAGGCCCTACTTGAGATAAAAATTTAATGTCAAGATACAAAGACTTGCCTTCTCTCCCTGTAGCCAAAAGTAAGGTGTGTGTGTTGGTGGGGCGGGGACAGGGGGTTCCTAGGACTAGAACTCAGGACCTGGGCACTAAGGTTTTTCCTTCAAGGCAAGCACTCTACCACTTTGAGCCACAGTGCCACTTCCTGTAGCCAAAAATAAAACACAGAACTTAAGGCTCCTCCTCCCCAGTTGTCTCCGCCCAAAGCAAGACTGCAGCCAGTGGGAGCTAGGCTGCAGCACTTTGGGGAGAACTGTGCAGCTTTGAGGTGGGCGGGCTCCAGAGGCCAAGCTGCCCAATTCGGTGGCTTAGGGTGAAGGGCACTGGGATCCACCAGCTCCTCTGGATCCTGTGCACTCACGGGGATCGCGCCCTCAGAACTGTGCATGCTCACGGGTACCTGGTAAACTCACAGAGATCTGTCCTGCTCCTGGGGATTCTGTAGGCTTGCTGGGATTGGGCGCGCTCCCAGGCATCTGGCGTGCGTTCACTGGGATCCAGTATGCTGGCAGGGTTCTTGCAGGCTCACTGTTAGCGCACTTGGGGACGGAGCACATGGGGGTCGAGGCCACTGTTGGGGATCAGCTCCTGCAGTCTCCTTTGCGGGGGCCAGTGCGGGTGGACCAGAGTGGCACAGAGAGCAGAGGCCCAGAGCCCCCGGCAGCCTCCCCACCGCTGGATCGTGTCCTGCCCAGTCCTGACCTCGCTGCCCATGCCCAACCACAGCGCCTGGGAGAAGCCACGGCCTGATCCAACAGGGAGAGGGGTGCTCGCTCAAGTACAAAAGAAAGATACGTTAATATATGCATTCCTTGGGGCCCCACCAGTGGGTCCAGCAGTTCCTGTTTTCCCTATCACCAGACTGGGAGGAGCGGGAGTTGCAGCAATAGAGGCCAAGGATAGTCCACACCTAGGACCACATGTGGGACCCTCCCCCCATCTTCTCAGCCCAGTTTTCCAATTGTGTTGCGTATTTTCTACAATCATTTCGCTTAATAATGAGCTTTTCTCAAATATGGGCGCACTCCAAGTTTTAAAATACTAGAAATGTATTCCTTAGAACAGTTGGCATCATATGAGCATATTATCTCATATTTTCCTGTTACATGAAGATCCCTTTCAATGCAAGGTAGAAGCTTTTGTGGTGAGGGTATGGGGCAGATGGGAGGGGCTGGGAAAAAGATGGGGGAAGGAGTGCATGGCTTTTGTTGGAGGGAAAAGGCAAAGCCAGAACTGATTGCACCCATTTAGCAATTTTGTGCCTGGGGCCTGGGTGACCTCAGCTTCCTATCTCTAATACTTGAGGTTGCACCTAATTTACTTGGTCTGTCTGACCATCCCAGGACCACAAGAGAAGAGAAGAACTTTGAGTTGACTAAGCCAAACACCCAAGAAAATTAAGCTAAGAGAGAACTACAGAGCAAGTCTATCAGCATGAAAGAGGGCTGAGGAGCGATGGAAACTCATCTTTGTTCCTCTGAACCTATTCTAGGTTCAGGAAGTAAGGTGCCCAAAGACCACCTATCTGACCCTGGTTCACATAGCCAGTGAATATCCAGCCAAGCCTCAAATGGTGGTCCCTTGCATCACAAGATACTACTGTATCTCTACAGAGATGGGTTGACAAAGTCCCTGCGCAAATCAAAGACTCAAACACCAAAGCTGGTACAGTAGATACAGAAGGAGGAGAAGCCTGGAAACAGGTTATTTTATGCAAGTGTGTAGACCTTCCCCTTCTTATTTCTATGGAACTACTGCAACCTTGGCTATCATTTCAACCTTAGTAGTAATTCAGGAACCCATTCAAGATTTCTTCTCCCTCCCCCTTTTTCCTAGCAAGGCATTCCATGCTTTGGTTGGGAGGGCTTATTAATTTGCCTTAATTTAGTTTACAAATTCAATACACTTATAGTCACAGTTTATAAATTTGATCAAACACAGAGCTTTGTGAGTGGTAGGCAAGCAATCTACCATTGAAGTATACTCCAAAAATTCTCTAGGAAAGAAAGTACTTTTGAACATCACACTGAAAGTCAGAAAACATGTTTCCATGTTTACCCACTTAAATAATAAGTCCTTGAAATAAAATTTAAAAACGTAACCTAAGCGGCGGGGAATATGGCCTAGAGGCAAGACTGCTTGCCTCATATACATGAAGCCCTGGGTTCGATTCCTTAGCACCACATATATAGAAAAGGCCAGAAGTGGCACTGTGGCTCAAGTGGCAGAGTGCTAGCCTTGAGCAAAAAGAAGCCAGGGACAGTGCTCAGGCCCTGAGTTCAAGCCCAAGGACGGCAAAGAAAGAAAGAAAGAAAGAAAGAACCTAAGACTTCTTGTTATAGGATTAGGACTTAGATGTTTTAGGACCTATTAAAATATATGGTGAAAATTTTTCCTAGATAAGGAAAGGTCGCAGCTTGTGAAAGGTCTCTGTATACCTGGTGTGTGTACCGGCACATGAGACTCCCCTCTAAAGGCAGTAGGAGCAAAGGAAAGGGAAGAAATAGCTGAATCTTCTCAACACCAGACTGGATTCCACAGAGCCAAGGTTTGTTACTTATCAGGGTTATTAATTTCACTGTTAGTCATGATTACCATCCCTGCCTGTAGCCAAAAAGAATCAGACAGGGCTGCAACACATGATGGAGATTCTTTTGTCTTTTCAGAGGCCAGAGGCCTCTTTCCTTTCTTCTTAGCCTTTTTGACATAGCAGCTCTGAAAAAATTAATGCAAAACTATTTTTTACACAATTGTAGTGTTTCCCTGAGGGGGGCTTCTGACCTGTGTAAGGACCATTTGAATACCTGCCCAAGAAAATGCAGGTTCTTAGCTTCTTCTCTACTCAAGGCCTTCTGAACTAGAAATTACATTTTGGTCAAGCTGGCCCATAAGCGCATTCGAGTTTGGTGCTACCGTTGTGTCATTATGGGCTGTTTACTTCTCTTCCTTCTCTCCTCTGTCATCTTTTCTTCCCTTTTGTCTGCTGGTTCCTCTGACCCCTGCTCACTTGATTGCTTCTCCCTCCTTCATGTGAAGGGTTCACAGTAGCCTAGTATTGTCCTTTTAACAAAATATACTCAGATAGGTGAAGAGAAAGAAGAATGACTATTTCTTATCGCAGTGTCTGCAAGACAGTACGATGAAACACTGGCATCGCCAAGCATCAGCTGTGGGAACATTCCATTTGTGTGGCAGCCTTGTGTTTCCAGCTGTCTTCCCAGGGAAAGGTGGACCTCAGGATTTGGGAACCTTCTTTTGTAGGAGATGTAGCTGATGTGATGTCCCAGATGGTTCCCTGCCACCAGCCTCAGAGCAGAAGATCCCAGCCTGAGTGCCAAGCTTGTGGGGCTGAGGTGGGGAAGACATTGGGGAACGATGGGACTGAATAGAAGAGAAAGGATCAGAGGGGAAAATGGGAACTAACAGGAAAGAGTTAGTATGGGGTTTGGAGCAATGTCAGCAGGGCATGAACCCCTGTTTTTGTCTTCACAGGCCCTGAAAGAAGAGGTCAAGATGGAGGCTGAGGTGAGTTGTGTGTTCACGGCGCCTCCTATTTCTCCTTCTAAGGGTATTCCTTTCCCCCTGCTGAGCTTACAGAAAGACCAGCACAAACTTGGAAAACATATGGCCTTTCATCTACTGATGTGCGTATGTTTGTGGGTGATAGAGGAAGAATTAGCCTCCCTTGGGTTCTTATCTGTGTCCATTCAGCTTCAGGTGGATTCAGTCTTTTCCATGACAGCGAATCCTGACACAACACTCAAGAGCTAGGGGTGGCCCAGGCAACAAGGAGCAACTGGTTGTGGACTGGAACCTCCACACAATGAGGCCAGGTAAGCCTTTCTTCATAATGCCTTGGTTATCTCAGATATTTGCTGTACTGAGGGAATGCTGCCCCTGAGCAACTATCACTACTTGCTTCTTGTGTGACTACTGATCCTTTGTGCCTCATGGTTTGTGTCTGTGTCCTGCTCACTTCCCTTAGCTCTTACTTATGCTCTTTTGCCTTCTTTTTTCCAAGTCTGTATTTCCTCAGGTACTTCTTGTCCTACCCATGACCTTGTGCACTCATCTCTTCCCACAGCATTCATTCTAGGCTGTGTATGTAGGGAAGTCCTGAGTGGATTTGTTCAAGCAGGTTTTTCCATATAATCAGCAGCCGGTTGCTCATCCACACGGAATATTTCCATAGGTACTCCAATCTCATGATAGCACAACCTGGTCTTACTATGTCACCAGTCCCAAGTCGCCTCCTCAGGGACCTCATTCCAACAGGTAGTTACCCAATTTTAGAATTCCAGCTATCTCCCTGATTTCACCAGTCATAAAAGTTTGTATCACTCCATACTGTGAGTTGCTCTAGATCAGATTTGGAGACCTTTGTCGTAAAAAAACATTACAGTTATGGCATGTTTGTTCATCGAACACTGCTTATAATTGCAGCCATAGATGCAACATCTCAAGACTGTTGACTTCTGATGTTTCCTTCTGCCTCCTCACTTTCTCACTTAATTCCTTACCTAGTACCCTGTACCACACTCTCCCTCCTCTGCTCCCTCTCCTGCCAGCACAGATGACCCCTCCTCCACACTGCACACCCCATTGTCTCTGTCATCCATGGAAGGCCTCCCAGGTATGTTTATTGTTGTCCCTTTTTTTTCCACATCGCTGTTCTCACCTTGGCAAAGACATCTGTCCTCATGTCTTACATATTTTCCTTTGTATTACTATATTTTTCATGAAAATGTTTTGTGGTTTTGTTTAAATAATTTTTAATATGACACAAAATGAAACTAGTATCTTCTGTGGGTACAACCATGCATGTAGTTCTCCCCCAGATTGTAGCTACACTTTCTCCTTGCTCCTCATACCTGACCACCACTGTGTGATATACCCTTAATTGACATTATTCAGTTTTCTTAACATTTGTGTCATTTCTCCATCCCATTTTCCCATTCAGTGCTGCATCCCAAGTGTAACATACAGTTGGGCACTGTAAAACCCATGGGGTTGTGCTTGTATTTCCTCCTATCTCCAGGATGCTGAGAAAGATGCTGTTTTCATCTGTGTTTTGTGGATGAGGAGAGTGAGTGTTACACAAATTGCTGTAAGGAATAGGAATGAGATGCTAAGGTGCAGACAGGGATGAATGCATTTGTTCATGTCCACATCTAGCTAATCCTGTCCATCCAGTTCTGCCATTTCTGCTGGCTGAAGGGTTTGCTCAGAGCTGTCTGTCTGGAGGGGACACCATCCCTCTTGTCACTTCCATCATTGCTCTTTCTTTGTCAGTTGTGAGGCTTGAACTCTGGCCTGGGCACAGTCCCTGGCCACTTGAGCTCAAGGCTAGCACTCTACCATGTGAGCCACAGCACCACTTCCAGTTTTCTGGTGGTTAATTGGAGATAAGAGTCTCATGGACTTTCCTGCCCAGGCTGGCTTTGAACTGCAATCCTTAGATCTCAGCCTCCTGGCTAGCTAGGATTACAGGTTTGAGCCACCACTGCCTGGATCATTGCTCTTTCTTTACCTCTCCTCATCTTCTATCCTCTCACTTCAAGCTGAGCTTCCCAGCTTGCTTGGTTCCTCCATGTGTCCCCATGGCCTCTCACTGAATTCCTCAGATACACTTGGTCCTCACTGAATGTTGGTTGACTAAAAGACTGGGTGACTCCCAGGCTATTGCGTAATCCAGTCATCCAGTCCAGGGCTGGAGTGGTCAGTGAAAATGTAGAGGAAGGAAATCACATGGCAGAAATTGTCAAGAAATCTTGCTGACTCCGAATCTGGCTGGGGAGCAAAGGACAGAGGATCCTCAGCACTACCAGCCCTTTGTTATTAGAGAATGATTGCCTAAGGAATGACCCTGGATGACAAGCATTCCAGACTGATAGAACTGTGGCCATGAGTCTTTGCCCAGAAGGTGAGAAGGTTGTCAGTTAGGTGGGTGAAAGAATTCAGCAGAGCATGAATGTCCAGGTGATGATGAGACAATCTGAAGAATTCCCAGTTTGCATTATGTGCTGGAACTGGATCTGGCAGAAAGGAACAACCCACAACTCAAATTGCTGCCTTCCAACCTTTCAGCACAGAGGTGGTCATGGAAGCCTGAAGAATGGTGTTCCCCACTCTGGAGGGATGGGGGAGAGCCAACCACAGAGGCATAACCATTGAGCTTAGGGAGATAAGCTCACCTGTAGGGCAGGGTGAAGAAGGAACAGGGTGATATGTGTCAGCAAACCTTAGCAGCCTGAGGTGAGAAAAGATGAGGAAGGAGAGTTTTAAAGAAGATCCAGTGGCGTGTCTGCTATTTGTGAGGTCCAGGGACATGTGGCTGAGGAATCTGGAATGTGGCAGTGGGGTTTGGATGCCCTGTGGCCCACATTCCTTGCTGAAACAGAGACGTGTGGAAATGAAAGCAAGTTTGCAGTGAGCCCAGTGGGTGAGAGGAGACCAAAGTTGTACCTAAATGCATGAGGAGTCAGAATGATTTGGGAGTGAGTTTTGATTAGGACACGGTGAGACGAAGATAGTCCCAGAGATGGAACAGCACAGGACATCCAGCTCATAGGAACTCCATGTAGGAGAGTCAGTAGAGGCACTGCCAGCTCTGGTGTTATTGTTTTTTGTTAACCTCTGAGCACCCTTCAGTTATCCACACCCATCTTAATTGGTTGTTTATTCTTTCCCCTATTTCTAAATGATAAAAAACATTGAAAGACTGAGGATGAACCCTCCTCTTTCTCCTACCTCTGTTTCTCAGTTACCCAGTAACTCATGTTCTTTACGGCATGGTGCTAGTTTCTTCTTGGTCATCGCGTCAGAGAGATTATAATCATACAAGCACTCCTCCCTTCATACATCCATTTAGTGTGTGTGTGTGTGTGTGTGTGTGTGTGTGTATCCCAGTCCTGGGGTTTGAAATCAGGACCTGAGCACTGTCTGTGAATTTTTGGGCCCCAGGCTAGCACTCTACTACTTGAGTTGTAGGTCCACATCCATTGTTTTTTGTTTGTTTTGTTTTTTATTTTGTTTTTTTTGTGGATGGGAAGGGGGTCAGTTAAGTGAAGGTGAGAATTTCAGTTTTCTACCCAGGCTGGCTTTGAACAGTGATCCTCAGATCTCAACCTCCTGAGTACCTAATATTACAGATATGAGCCACCAGGCTATATATAAAGTGTAGCAGAGAATTTATACTGTTATGTATCTTTGTCTTTCTCCCCCAACAATATGTATCTTGGAGAGTATTTACTCTCAGTACATAGGGAACCAATGCATTCTTTTGTGTAGTTATATCATATTCAATTTTATAGATACAACATTGCTTACATAACTACTACTAGCTGATTATTTTTATCATTGGCTTCTTATAAACAAGGGTAAGCCAAATTCTTTTTACTGGGTAGCTTGTAGGATACGCTCTCAGAGTATGATTTGTTGGAGCCAAAAGATAAGTGCGATTTCTATTGTGATGGCTATTTCTAACTTGCTCTTCCTTTGCCTGTTTTTCTCTCCATGTTCACTAGTGTTCTCTTACTATGACAAAGTTTCTGAGGTTTGTGGTGTCCCAGTACCTCACAGTGGGGTCCGTGGAGGAGCTGATCTCTTTACCTCATAGCAGTCAGGAAGCAAAGAGGAAGAACCTGGGTTTTCAATATCTCTTCCATGGCCACACCCTGTGTCCTCACTTCACTTTACTTTAAACTTCTTCTAGTGACTCTCCTTTTTTCTCCAAACATTTCATCTCATAAAGATTCCTTTCTCTAAGTTGGTGGAACATAATGCTCTGAATGCTAACTTTCTTGAACTCTGTTTTCAGGTCTGGAGTGCCAAACATTAGTGTCTCATAGATCGAGGGGAGGGGAGGGTGTTTAATCTAGGACTTTGATTTACTTTTATGATTAATAGGTGTGTTCCCTTTGTGCTTTCTCAAAAACCACACTGATTTCTTTAATACCATCTTTTCAGTTCTGCTCTATACATTACCAAGTAGGTTATTCACGTTAGCATTACTGAAACAAATGCCTGAGATAATTGGTTCATACAGTAAAAGGTCTATGTTGGGTCAGAAATTGAAGGTGCCAGTCAATGGTCATTTGCCCTATTTCCTTTGGGCCTGTGGCAAGGTGGCCCAACACAACAGGACACATGTCTCAGAAGAAAGCCGTTCACTCATGAGCAGAAGGGAGAAGCCATGGTCCCCAATAACCAGAAGACCTCCTGCTAGGTCCTGCCTGATAAAGGTTTCCCACAATCCAGGATTGCTAACTTCTTGATGCTGAATACCTTGGCTTCTGGGAGAGACACTTCAGATCCAAATTATAGCACTATATTCTGTATCATAAAACATGTCTCAGAACTGGGTACTGGTGGCTCACAGTAGCTGCTCAAGAGGCTGAGAACTGAGGATCCTGGTTTGAAGCTCACCTGGTCAGAGAAACCTGAGCAGCTCTTCAATTTACCAGCAAAAAATCAGAAGTAGAAGTGTGGCTGAAATGGTAGAGCACCAGCATTAAGGGCAAAAGCCAAGGAAGGGAGAGCATGAAGCCCCATGTTCAAGCCCCAGTACTGGCACACATGCCAAAAGAAAAGTCTCTGCACACTGCAAGAGATTTATATCATTGAAAGAATATTCTCTGGCCACGTGGAACAAAATAAGATGTCAGTAATAAGAACATTTCTAGCATACCTTGAAAGACTTGGAAGAAATCTGAGCTAAGGCTAGAGCAAAAGAGAAAAGAAGAGGGGCAGTGTCAGGGGTGGCAGCTGGTGACAGATCACAAAGGTGAAGGGAAGGGACAAGTCTGAGGTGACATTCCTATTTCTGTGCTCAGAAACATTCAACACCTGGGTTTAAGGGATACATGGAAGTAATTTGTAGAAATCAGATTACATTGAGTTGTCTCATAATCTTGAAATGTAGACCTGATATTCCCTGTAATCAATATCCATGTAGCCCCCAGCAGTGCACTGAGATGGTATTTAAGGTGTCACAGTAGAGTGGCCATGGTGGTGGCTAACCTGTGGAGAGCTATAGTAAGGACGTCAACCACGTAGGTCCTGTTTCCAAGTGCCCCTGTCTGCCAGCATCTTATATAGCTGCAGTAACTGCTGAAGGACTCATCAGATACTCACGTCCCTGGAAGATAGAGGACGAGGCCACAGTTCAGGCTGGGTAGCAGAACTTTCAGCAGAGAATTCTTTCATCAATAGAGAGGTGGCAATAGGTAGAGAAAGCCAATTGGAGGTGGGCACTTGGAAAGTTTTTCACACAAAAACATGAGTAAAGCCACGTCAGGATGTGTTGGGCAGAGCTGACTTACCTGTGAGCCCAGGAGAACCTTAGTCCAGCCACAGTATGACAGCTTCCTGTGTTGTGCGACGATAGCTCTTCCTGCTTCCTCTTGGCTGTCCTTTGCTGTTCTCTGCTAAATGACAAACTCCACCTGGTCTGTTGTGTTTCAGCCTGTGAGGAAGTTCGGCGTGGTGGTGGTTGGTGTTGGCAGAGCTGGATCCGTGAGGATGAGGGACTTGCAGAATCCAGAAGGATCCTCGGTGTGCCTGAAATTGATCGGCTTCGTTTCCAGGTGGCTTGGACTTGCTTGGTACCCTATAATTTGCAGAAAGCATGGTAAAAGATAAGGCAACAAAACATAGACATCGTCTAGATGAGAAAACCATACAAGTCTTTCCCACAAAGTCTCAGGTTTGAGCTGAACTTGCAACTGAAAAGGAAGGGGCCTTAAGCTGGTGTGGGCATCAAGTGGGGACCAAAAGACAGAACAGGGAAACCGAGCACCAGGCATGTCTGCTACAGAAGGGACACCGTAAATACAGGGTGGGGTTGGTCTACAAAAGGCTGGTGGATGTGTGGGAGTTTATCATTCCACCAGCTATCAGAGAAGGCATCCTTATGGTGGCCCCAGGAGTCACACACCTTCTGGCATTCTGAGTCCCATACATAGTCAACATCACTAGGAAGCTGAGCCATAGGAAGGTTAAGTAGTTTTCTAGAGATCACAAACCTGGAAAACCTAAGAATGTAAGACTGAATGATTCCAAAGCTAATCTTTTAAACACTGGGTGTTCTCTTACATTAATACTTTTAAACCCACTTTTCTTTAAAGACCATTTATTTCCTACAACAGATAGGAAACCAAGCCTATCACTCTGTTTCTTCCTTTCCCCAACCCTACTCACACACACAAACTCACCAACCATCACACCAAGCTGATTCTGTACAATGTCATTTACCAGCATTAATAGTCAGCTAGATGGAGACACTAAACTAAATAAGCAGACTATTGTAATTTTTCATGCTGGAGAGTCTTCATATTGTAATTCATCAGGACACATTCTTACAGTCTGTTTGTTCCTCTAAGTGTTGAATGTGAACTTTTAAGCCCCAGGAAGCCCTAGAAGTTCTAGAATTGCTCTTTGCCAAGCTTCTTCATATAACACTTTAAGAGTTTCACACCCAGTAACAGCCTGTGTATACTTCTCTGAGGCTGCATTGGAACCCCACTCCAGCTCAAGGATAAAGTGGACTTTCTTTTCCCCAGCCCCATAGTGGTAGGAAGATGGGCAGTTCATGCCAATGCCTTATACCCACACAGCTTACACCCTGCCATTACCACAGTGTTCCTCATTACCCCCTGGCCTGTTTCTGCTGTACCCTCCAGGAATCCTCTTCTGAAACCCTAGGCTAGCAGTCTTCTTTGCCTTTTATCCTTGAACCCCTGCTTTTCAGCACATTCCTCATGTGGCCAGCTTTCCATTGTGTGTGGGGGGGGGGGTGGGTATGCCTATGTGTGCCTTCTGCTCATGGAAAGGTTAGGGTTTTGTTTAATTTTATTTCTCCTAGAGTGCCTAGCATATGGTTGGCATGCACTAATCCTGATCACATCCTATAGTGAGTTGGATGGTCCATGGAAGGAAACATAGCATATTATTCTTGGGGAGACAACTTCCCCAAATTCCTTCCTCTTGCCTTGACTGCGATTGGCTGGAGCCTCTGCTGGTAGCTATGTCCATTGTTGTCAGGGATTTTAGCCCTGCCCCTCCCTCCAGCTCCCCCGACCTGTGGGAGAGATGGGGAAGGCATGCCCCAACCAAGGAGCCAAGAAAGGATAGGGTCGACAGACTGCTGGCACCCAGCCCTCCCTCCAGGGAGGACAATCAGATGCGTCTGGGAGTCAAGTCTGTGCAAGATCTTGTTTATTGAGGAAGTACATACAGCTAAATAGGGCAGAGGAGCCAATCAGGTCAAAGATCGGCAGGATGGGGAGGGGTGTAAGGGGGGAGGCATGAGCTGTCCTAAGGGCAGAAGAGCTGGTGTGTCACAACCCACAGAATCGCCTCCGGGTTCATCGTTACGCGCCATCTTAGCCACCTGTGGCCCAAGGACTGAGAAACAGGCGGGACCAGCTGGTTGACTCTGGGCCTGTCCCACACCTTCATTGTCCCTTGAGGTCATCTGTTGTTCAGCCTCAGCACTGGGCATGGGACAGACTACCATGCCTTTTGTTCTTCCATCGCTGGACTCCTCCATGTCCTGTATGAGTCAGAGTACCTGTGCTCCTGTCCTGGTCCTGCTCCCATCCAGCTGTGGCACTTGGTAGAGGAGGCAGAGACCCTCACCTTCTGCTTGACAGTCACCAGGCCTTGAAGTAAGCAAAAGAGCTTGAATTCAGAAGGTGAATGGCACCCCAGGAATGTTCTGGTTGGATCTAGGCTATATTTTGTACCCAAGTTTGACTAAGTGTCTGGAACTTATTTGACATTAAAGGATATTATTCTTTTATTTTAGAAAAATAGTACTCAGAGCCTCTCTTGGCTTCTTACCAGCACTGGCAGTGTTGGCTCCCAGGTCCAGATCCCCTGACTACCCAAAGTTACATGGGAAATGCCCCAGATGTGGGAGGGAGGACATTAGGTCCTTTCCAAAGGCTGATGTCTGGGCATTGTTGGGAAGGATGAAGGGCAGTCCTATTGTGAGCACCCTTTCTGCACTGTTCTGAACTAGACGGGAGCTTGGCAGCATCGCAGACGTGCAGCAGATGTCTTTGGAAGATGCTCTTTCCAGCCCAGAGGTCGAGGTGGCCTTCATCTGCAGTGAGACCTCCAGCCATGAGTGCTACATCAGGTGGGTTCTTTGCTGGAGGCAGTCTTTGCCTGTGCACGGAATAAGCGCTGAGCCAGCTAGAACCCTGCACCTGGGTTTTTAAGGCTAAGAGAAGACTTGTGGTTGTTTTGGAATCTTTAAAAGCTGCTGTCAGGCCTCTACTGGGATAGTGTGTGTTACTGTGGTGATTTTCTCCATGTCCCTGGACAGCATGCTGAATCTAGGATGCACAGCCACTATATCCCTGCCTGGCTGGTGCTCAGAGCCTGCTCAAGGATCCTGAGGCACTCACTGGGACCACAACAAGGCTTCATTTTGAGAAGCTTATGTGGCCTGTGGAGAGGGGAGGCTGGAGGAAAGGTGTGGAGCCGGTGGAAAGAAGCCTGAGGGAGGCATCTCTCCTTTTAGAGAGCCTGTCTAGTAAGTCTGTTTGATCCCCTAAAGCCCCTAAAAATGGGAGGGCAGGAAAGATTGCACATTTACAAAAGCTCTTTTGGCTCTTTAATTGTTCCATGTTGAAATGTTCTTGCCATATGTGTGTAAGGAGATGGTGTGCTGGAAGACAGGAGATGTTTCTGCTTGCAGAGCAGGAGAAGCTCAGTGGGGCATCTCCGGGGAGTGGATGCACAGCCCAGAGCTCTGCAAGCCTTTGGCAGGGCCTGGTACGCTGGGAGGAGGCCCAGGGAGGAGCTGGGCCAGGTGACAAGGCTTGTCACTGCCTCCCTGAGGTGCAGCTTCCTTTCTGGGTTCTCACAGGAAACCCAGAGGCCACTTACTGCTGTTCCTGAGAGTCAGTTTAGCCCTAAGTAGACAATAAAATTTCCTTTGAGTCCCCTTCCAACTTCTTGGGCACCAGGGTAAATTTCCTTGAAAAGGTGATCTATTTATTCTGGTATCTCTAAATGCCTACAGCCTGGTATGAAGACAATCATTTTCACACTCCACAGGACAGCGTTGAAGGTCTTTCAAAGTATGGTCCTCAGGGACTACTATGTTCTCACACACACGGGTGCGAGCACTTTCTCGCTCTCGCTCTCGCTCTCTCTTTCTCTGTCTCTCTGTCTCTGTCTCTCTGTCTCTGTCTCTGTCTCTCTCTCTCTCTACCCCCTATCCCCTCCCCTCCCCAGCCTACCTCCAGCACACTAAAATTTGCAAATGGAAAAAATCTCAGAAAATGCCAAGAAACATGTTAGGCAAAACTGAATCTGGAAAATGACTTCTACTAACAGGACCTAATTCAGATGTCCTAGGCTAAACCTGGTCAGACTGCTTCAGAGACGGCTCACTGCTATGGGGTCTGTAGTCTTTCTAATACTGTGGAAGAAGTAGTTTGTTTGAGAATATATTTGTGTCCCACATATATATGTGTGTCCCACAGTAACTGAAAAATAGTATGTAACTGAAAGCCACTGATTGGACATGTATATCAGAGCTGAAGAGGCTCTCAAAGGGTACTCAGCCATCTCCCAGCACTCCCTTCCACCCTGTCAGTGATCATTCATACACAGATGCTATTCTCCATCTGGAGGATCCCCTGAGTGACACTCGTTTGAACAGTTCTTGTGCTATGTTTCTTGTTTTTCCAAGGCAGTTCCTAAGTGCTGGCAAGCACGTCCTTGTGGAATACCCCATGACACTGTCACTGGCAGCCGCTCAGGAAGTGTGGGACCTGGCGCACGAGAAAGGTGATGTATGCTCTTTGTCTGCACGACTCCCTTCCTAAGGTGTTCCACCTTGAGGAGTGTGACTTCATCTCTGTACCTTTCAAGCTGAACCCATTTCAGCCATGCTGCTCTGCCTCCACTATGGATACACAAGCAAGGGACATGGCGAGCACAGGGATGGGTGCAAATGTGTAAACTTTTCTTTTCCAGTTTACTTTATTGTTGTTTTAGAGGTGATAAACAGTGCAGTGTCCTTCACATACATCCAGAAATAAGTACATTCTCTTCCACACAATGTCATCTGTTCTCCCTCTCCCAGCTCCACCCACACTTTGCATAGTTCACGTTCATCAATGTCCGGTGCAGCCCATGCACTCCACTGCTGCACGTTTTCTCCCTTTTTTCTCTGATTCTGTGCCTCCCCCCACATGCCACAGACGTAAATATGAATACGCCATATATAAGGTAAAGAATACAGAGTCAGCAAAAAAGAATAAATTCAGAAAAAAGTCTTTCGTTTCCATATATTTGGGGTTCATATTTAAAATATGTTTCATATATATGAGTATATATATATATATACTCATATATATGAAACATATATATATATATATAGTTTCTGTCGACACAAGTTAGAGTCAGGACTTTTTGCTGATTATATTGCCAATAGAAAAGTGCCCCAATCAGAGTACTTGATTGTTCTATGTGTATTTTCTCTAGTTTCTACATTTTCACCTAGGTAACAACTATTTAGAAATGTTCACTGTATGTGAAGAATGTGAAAACTCTTTTATGTACTTACTGTACTTAATGCTCAGATAAACTCTTGAAGTAGGTGTTTTACTTGCTCCTGCTGTAACCGAATCCCTGAGCCTTGGTATCTCATAAAGAAAAGAGATTTACATGAGGCTCAGTACAAAGGCTAGAATTCCAGGCTTAACCAGCTGTATCCACTTGGCATGTGGAGTGGGCCTCCTTTTGTCCCACACCCAGTGGAAATGTGGAAAGGCTGGCTGGCACATTCACACAGAGAAGATCTGAACTCCCCTTAAGAGCCACTTCCATCCTGTGAGGGCAAAACAAAAGCATTGGTCTGTTTGTGGGAGGAGGGGCCCAGATTCATCCCACTGGACCCCTCTGCCATGTTTACAACCAAGCAGTAAGACACTGGAGCCCTGCTGGGAGCAATATTTATAAGGAACATGTGTCCTGTCCTGAGGCAGACACAGAATCTCAAGATGTGCAACTGTACACAGTGGTCCTAACTGGCTTGTGTTTCCCATTTTTGTCATGGCAGGAAAGGTCTTGCATGAAGAGCACATAGAACTCTTGATGGAGGAATTTGCATTCCTGAAAAAAGAAGTCGTGGGGAAAGAACTGCTGAAAGGATCCCTTCACTTCACAGGTCAGTTTTAGTGTGCAGACACATTGAATGCCCAGCTCCTTTCCTTCTTCCGGAAGTTATAGGAACATTGGCTGGGTGGACAGTATTTCATGTATTGTATATTGGACTATATACTGTATGGTAGTCATTCTTTGAGAGCTTCCTGTTCTCATGGATGGATGGATTCTCATGTGGGAGTCAGGACCTGAGTCCTGAGTGATCACTCAGTCACCTGAGTGATTTTCTTAGGGAAAGCAGATCTTTAGGATCCTCGACCTCATTGAGTGTAAGATCCTTCATGTGTTCAATAGTTTCAAAACAATGCAACTTCATAGTTTGTCTGGTCATTGAAAATGTCATACAAGAGTTGTGACAGGAGGGATAACAATTCAAGTGTCATATAACTCATATGATAGTCATGTAAAGTTGGCCATTATTACCTTTGGTACAGGTAAAACAATAGATGCTCATAGGCCTTGAGCTCACTCACCAGTCATGTGACAAGCCAGGCTGGAGTTTCACTATGTGGCAGAAACTTACAGGAGCTTTTTAGTAATGTGTTCAGAGGAGTTGAACTACAGGAGATGGTAAGCAACCCAGACAGAGCCGATTTTCCTTCTAAGTCTGATGCTTCCCTTCGATCCTAGTGCTTTCTCTAACTTTTGTTTGCTTTTACTTAGAACTTTTCTGTGTGTCACGCTGGGGCTTGCACTTAGGTCTGAATGTTCTCTGCTTTTTCCCTCAAGGCTAGCACTCTACCACAGGTGCCACAACTCCACTTATGGCTTTATGGAAGTAAACTAAAGATAAGCGTATCATAGACTTTCCTGGCCCAGCTGGCCTCAAACCAAGTAGCTTAGATTATAGACATGAGCTACCAAATTCTCTGGGTCTTCTTCTACAGCATACTCATTGTTTTAAGTGTTAATGTCACAGTCATAACAAATGTTTCATCAACATAATGCAACATATACGCAGTCTTCAGTTTAGGTTCTGTTTAAGATTTGGGCTAAGGCCAGAGGTGAGCATTGAGCATCATGTTTGAGCAGAAATTCTAATACTTAATCCTAATACCTGAGTGTACTTTTATGAAGACTTAAGGAAACATTTAGTACTCTATCAGCTTGTTGACCTTGAACTAGATGAAAGGTATTGCTGTTTTCTGCAGTCTTTTAAGATATTCTGATGTGTGCCATTTCTTGTGGAGTTTATAAGAATCTATGTTTCAGGGCCGATAGAGGGTGGCTCGTCTCCTTTGGGTGGTGATGGGAAATAACTCAGGACTTCAGACCTGCTTCACATGAGCCATGCTTCAGCTTTTGCTTTTGCTTTGTTTGTTTGTTTTTCAGATAGGGTCTTGCACATTTAGCTGGTGCCAGCCTGAGTCAGTGATCTTCCTACCCCTTCTGCCTCCTGAGTACCTAGGACTACAGGTCCTGCTTTTTGAGATAGAATCTTACTAACTTTTGTCCAGGCTGGTCTGGGCAAAAGTGTCCCTGTCCTGTAGGTGATATTACAGGTTTGCACCACTGTGCTTGGCTGCTAGATGACTTTCAGTCATTTATTGAAGAGCATGGAGATATGTGTGTATGTGTGTGTGTGCACGCACTTGTGCGCACACGCATATGGGGCTATATATGGACATGAAAATATGCTGAATATATTAGGAGCCTAAAAGTCTTTATTACCCTCTTTAGCTGAATTGAGTGCTGCTGCCAGTAGCACATCTCATTTTACTAGCAAAATGGAATTTCAAAATTAAAAGGGAGTTGTTTTTGTGAGTCCACATTTAGCCACCAGGTAAGGCAAGGTCCCTGTGTCCATCTGCTCTCCCCTGGCTGCTGGACTCTTTCCCTTGTGAAGCATTCTCTTCTTGCCAGTCCCCTCAGCATTTGTGCTTCCCCACCACTGGCCCTTTGTCAGGCATTCTCTTCTTGCTAGTCCTCACAGTATTTGTGCTTCCCCACAGCTGGCCCATTGGAAGAGGCGCAGTTTGGCTTTCCTGCATTTAGTGGCATCTCTCGTCTGACTTGGCTGGTGTCCCTCTTTGGTGAGCTTTCTCTGGTGTCTGCCACTTTGGAAGAGCGAAAAGAGGAGCAATATATGAAAATGACTGTGCATCTGGAGACCAAGGACAAATGGTAAGTTGTTAGAGACAGTAAATAGGAAGGAGACTTTGGGATGTGTCCCTTGTTCACAAGGATGACAATAGAGAAAACCCCAAGGGGCACAGCCAGGTGTTTACTGCAGAGAGCTGGCAGCTTCCAAAGTCTAGGAAGGATCCTCACTTGTGCTGTCTCCATTTGCCAGTGAGTGGGTCGTGGCTTATGGAATTCAAGCATGTTTACTGTGGTTTTGTTTGTGTACTTACTTTAGAGATGGGGTTCTCACTGTTTTCCCAGGAAGGTCCCGAACTATTTGGCTCAGGTAATCCTCTTGCCTCACCCTCCCCAGTAGTTTGGACTCTAGGCCTGCACCCCTGCTCCCAGCTCCTTTCTTGTAGCTTTATTGATGTGGAAATGGAGGTGTAAGAAACATCTTGACATTCTTCACTGCCTCAAATTTGAAGGACTTGAGAAATTTTCTGCGATAACTCAGGGTATTTATATTAGCTCAGGTTCTATCCACTGTCTTTCAGCTGTCTTCTTAGCCTGTGACTGGCTTGTGACTGTGCCTTGGAGGAATGCTTTGGCATGTGTCCAGTTATTTTCTCTCTTCCTTCCCCCTCATCTGATTCTGTAAGCTAGAATGAGACACTTCAGCTCCAAGAAGGAAACTGTCTGGGCACACATTTGGAGCTACTGATAATTGTTGTCGTAGGACAGAATTCCTCAAGTTACCTTCAGACAGTGTAGTTGAGTGAATGAGAACACAAAGTAATCGTGAAAATGGCCCACAGAATACCTAGAAAAGTAGCGGTCATCCATCCGACCCTTGTTGTACAAATGCAGTCTAAGGCGATGCTTTGTGGCTAGCATGACTTGGCCATTCACGAGCGTTTGCAAACTCAGTCTTTATACCAGCTTAGTGAGGTGGGCATCCAAGAGTCTTCCCAAGGACGCTGTTAGACCTTTCCTTGTCTGGAACAAATGACAGAGAGAAATTGATTTCAGGAGGAAAGGTGTGTTTTGGCTCCCCTTCAGGCCTTTGAGCGCAGGCACAGTTGTGATGAGCTGGTGGTGAGGCTGACATCATGAAATCAAGAGTGAGCAGTGGCAGAGGCTGCTCACCTCCTGCGGCCAAAGCAGGCTGCACAGTCCATGAAGGGGCAAGGTCAGACACACACCCAGTGATCTCCTTGCACTAGACCCTAACTCATAGGTTTTCAGCACCTCCCCAAATAGACCCACAACAAAGGAGCGAGCCTTCAACTTGGGATACTATGCAGCCATTTTCTCTTCAACCACTAACTGATACAGGGCTCTGAAGTCCCTAGGCCAGTTGCTTTTTGCAGCACTCAAGCTGTGTGAATTCTCCCTAACAGTGCTGGAAGCACACTAAAACAAGTTTAGACTTTGGGAGTTACTGTCTGTACTTCCTCACAGTGCTCACTTAGCATTGAGGGGAAGGGTCACCGGCCCCACATCCCAGAGGGAGTTAGGACATTTCAGTGCTGCTTACTCCCAAACTCTAGTCCCTCCTAACTTACTGGCAGTTTTTCAGTTGTTTTTATGGCTATGCATTCAGATATTGCTTAAGCCAAACTCATGCAGCTATCCAGTATATAAGCAGTGACTAAATCGACTGTATCCGGGTCCTCAAGGTGCTGTGGAAGGAGATCACAGGCCTGTGCCCTGCCTGGTCCCTCAGGACTGGCTAGAAAATTGCCACCTCGGCAGCGCTACAGACAGGGGCTGACACTGGGTAGAGGATGTGGCCAGGCAGCTTCCTGCAAAGGGGACGAGGCACTGTCAGTGCTCTGGTTGGTGAATATTTGATTTGTCACTATTGATGAGGGATGAAAAAGAGGAAGCCCTAGGGAGCCCACGTCTGGCTTTGTTGGACCATGTGGAATCACTTGCTGTACACACTCAGAATATGAATGGACCAGGCCTCTCCTTTAGGTCAGAATTTACCTGGGAAAAGATTCTTCCTTTTGCACAGGCAGACATCACAGCTCTTACCTGAAATCCAGAAAAGAAACAACCAAAAGCAACTCAGAGAAAGGAGGGTCACACTTTGAAGAACAGACATGTATCTGACTTTGATTTTAGGTTTTCAGGAGCTCTGATATGTGCTCCAGTGAGAATCTGAATAGAATAGAGAGGACTGATTTTGAACCAATAGTTTGCATTTTCCTGCATGGGAGGTGGTGGTGAGAGAGTCATTGAGATTGTGATGAGAAGAACACTAAGGATCCTTCCTCATGAAATGTTCACACTTTAAACACACATGATTGCAAGTGGTACTTGGATGGCCTGTCTTCCATACATGAACACTCTGGAAGGAACAATAAAACTCCAGGAAAAAAGTCCTGAGAGGCTCTGGGCTAGGGATTAGTTGTGTAATTCTCGCTACTCAGGAAGCTGGGATCTGAGGACCCCATATGAAGAAGCCACTGCAGGCAGGAGAGTCCATGAGTCTCTTATCTCCAAATAAACACCAAGAGAGCCACAGGGGGAGCTGTGGTTGAAGTGGAAGAGCACTAGCCTAGCTTATAGCAGGCAAGCTCAGGCACGGTGTCTAGGCCCTGAGTTCAAGCCCCAGAACTGCACAAAAGGAAAGGTCTGAATGCCAGACTTGTTTCCACAAAGTCAATGAGTAGATTCTGCTATGCTGGGACCAAAGTAATCAAGAGCAGTTGGCACCAAAGTTGGAAACGCAGTCCCTAATGTCTTGCAAAGAGGTGAACATCTGGATGTCACTGAGCCAACATGTTGAGCCACAGCTGCAAGGAAGTTGGGTGCCCACAGAGGCCCTGGCCCCAGGAGGTTGGCAAGCCTTCCCACCTCTTTCCTGTCATGTGCTTTTTTTTTTTTTTTTTTTTTTTTTTTGCCAGTCCTGGGCCTTGGACTCAGGGCCTGAGCACTGTCCCTGGCTTCTTCCCGCTCAAGGCTAGCACTCTGCCACTTGAGCCACAGCGCCGCTTCTGGCCGTTTTCTGTATATGTGGTGCTGAGGAATCGAACCTAGGGCCTCGTGTATCCGAGGCAGGCACTCTTGCCACTAGGCTATATCCCCAGCCCCCATGTGCTTTTTATCATGAGGATTCTCTTGTCTTTTTGCAGTCCACTAACCTGGATTGAGGAGAAGGGGCCTGGCTTCAAACGAAACAGATTTTGAAGCTCCCATTTCAAATGTGGGTCTCTGGAGAATCTGCCAAGCGTAGGAGTCAACCAGAAGATTTTCCTGAAAGATCAAGAGCTGTTTGTCCAGAAGCTCTTGGGCCAGGTCTCTGAGAAGGAACTGTCCACAGAAAGGAAGCACATCCTTCACTGCCTGGCGCTGGCAGAGGCAGTCCAGATGTGCTGCCGCCCAGAGAAGTAGGACAGGAAGCAATGGGCACTGCAGCACCGGATCCCAGTTTGCTGTTCTCAGCTGTTTCCCTTTCCCTCCATTCTTAAGAGGAGCTGAGTTGCCCTCACTCCTTTCCAGTAGCCTGATCCCCGTGTTGGAGAAAGATGATGCCTATGCCTCTACCTGCTGTGGGAGTAACACATGGGGATGGGGTCCTGGAGGTGGAGACACAGAAAGTACTTACCACGGTGGAGCTGAATTGGCTGTTCTGTACTACAGCTTCGGTTTTCTCCTCCCTACGGCGCTGTGACGTGGAGTAGGTTATTGGTATATTGGCTTTTGGAAATTAAAAAAGAATAAGTCTACATCATTATAAAAGAATGAGAAAAGGCACACCAAGTACTTTGTCACAAGCATGGATTATACCTGTAGCGCTCACACAGGCGTCACATCGTAGAACAGGCAGGAGGTGTCAACCATATGGCATCAGGATAGGGTACAGGATTAGCGCCTTGGGTGGCTGGACCGGCAGCACAGTCCCAGTGATGGTGGTGCACACCGGGTTAGAGGGTGGCCTTGGGTTTTCCTGAGAAAATGCCTGTACCATGGCTCCAAGTCAGGCTGAATACACAGACTACCTTGATTCTCAATGTGTGAATGGTGGCAGTGAGTACAATTTGCCATCATCAGAGACTTCAGCACTGACTGTGACATCTGGTGCAAGGGAGAATGTAATGCCGAAGGAAAGGCCCTGCCTAGGACTCTAGGGGAAGACGGATGCCAGGGGTCTTCCTCCGGAGCTTCCCACCTTTCACCCATCCTTTCTTTTTTTTTTTTTAATTTTTTTATTATTAATTAAGCAAAAAAAATTTTTTTACAAGGTGTTGTGCAACGAGGGTACAGTTATATAGTAGGGCAGTGTGTACATTTCTTGTGATATCTTACAACCTGTTTTTCCATCCCTTGTCTAGGTCAGGTAGACCCATATGCAATTTACAATGTATCAAGCACATATACAGTGTTCACAGACTTGGTCTCTACTGTCTCTCCATCTCCCTTTGTTAACAGTCATATATCAGGGAGATCATGCCCGTTTGTTTTCTGTGTTCTAGGCTTGTCTCGCTCAACATTATTTGTTCGAGTTCTGACCATTTCCCTGCGAATAACAATATTTCACCATTCCTAATCGCTATGTAGTATTCCATTGTGTATAAGTACCATATTTTTTGGATCCATTCATCTGTGGAGGGGCATCTGGGTTGTTTCCAAATTTTGGCTATTGTGAATTGTGCCGCAATAAACATGGAAGTACAAATGTCCTTTTGATATCTTGGGTTTTGCTGTTTAGGATAGATGCCTAGGAGTGGTATGGCTGGGTCATAGGGTAGGACTATATTGAGCTTTTTGAGAAACCTCCATACTGTTCTCCAAAGTGGTTGTACTAATTTGCACTCCCACCAACAATGGAGAAGGGTTCCTCTTTCCCCACAGCCCCTCCAGCATTTGTTGTTTCCTGAGTTCAGAGTATAGGCCATTCTAACTGGGGTGAGGTGGTATCTCAGGGTTGTTTTTATTTGCATTTCCTTTACTAGCAGGGATGTTGAGCATTTCCTCATGTGTTTCTTTGCCATTTTTATATCTTCTCTTGTGAAGTCTCTCTTTAGCTCTTTTGCCCATTTCCTAATAGGTTTATTGGGCTTGGAGGGGCTTAGTTTTTTGAGTTCTCTGTAGATGACAGATATCAGGCCTTTGTCTGTTGCTGTGCTGGTAAATATCCTTTCCCATATCGTTGGCTGTCTTTCTATTTTGGTGGCTATGACCTTAGCTGTGCAGAAACTTTTTAATTTGTAGTAGTCCCATTTGTTGAGTCTTTCCCCTATTTGTTGTGCCCCTGGGACTCTATTCAGGAAGTTCCTTCCTGTGCCTATAAGTTCTAGTGTCTTTCCTATTCTGTCCTTCAGTAGTTTCAAGGATTCAGGTCTGATGTTGAGGTCCTTGATCCATTTTGAGTTGATCTTGGTGCATGGTGATAGGCTTGGGTCTACTTTGAGTTTTCTGCATATGGCTGCCCAGTTCTCCCAGCACCAGTAGTTGAAGAGGCTATGTTTATTCCATTGTATGTCTTTAGCTCCTTTGTCGAATATCAGTTGGCTGTAAGAGTGCGGTTTTATTTCTGGGTCTTCAATTCTAATCCACTGGTCTTCCGATCTGTTTTTATACCAATACCATGCTGTTTTTGTTATGATGGCCTTGTAGTAGAGCTTGAAGTCTGGTATGGTGATACCTCCTGCACTATGTTTTTTGCCTAGAATTGCTTTGGCTATTCTAGGTTTTTTGCTGTTCCATATGAATTTATGGACTGATTTCTCTATTTCAGTGAAGAATGTGGCTGGGATTTTGATTGGTATTGCATTGAATTTGTATAACAATTTGGGCAATATGGCCATTTTCACTATATTGATTCTGCCTACCCATGAGCATGGGAGGTCTTTCCATCTCCTTGTGTCTTCTTTGATTTCCCTTATTAGATTTTTGTAGTTTTCATTGAATAGGTCCGTCACGTCCTTGGTTAAGTTGATCCCTAGGTACTTTATTCTTTTTTTGGCTACTGTAAATGGAATTGTTTCCATAATTTCCTTTTCTGTTTGTCTATTGCTGGTGTACAGAAAAGCTGCTGACTTTTGTGGATTGATTTTGTATCCTGCTACTTTGCCAAATTGGTTTATTAGATGTAGGAGTTTGGGTACTGAGTTTTTTGGGTCCTTGAGATATAAGATCATGTCGTCTGCGAATAGGGATAACTTGATTTCTTCCTTGCCGACGTGGATCCCTTTGATGTCCTCCTCTTGCCTTATTGCTATGGCTAGGGATTCCAGCACTATGTTGAACAGAAGTGGGGAGAGTGGGCATCCTTGTCTTGTTCCTGTGTTTAGGGGGAATGATTTAAGTTTCTCTCCATTTAATATGATATTAGCAGTTGGTCTGTTGTATATGGCTTTTATTGTTTTGAGGAATGTTCCATCTATTCCTGTTCTCTCCAAAGCTTTTAATAGGTATGGATGTTGTATTTTGTCGAAGGCTTTTTGGGCATCAACTGAGATAACAATGTGATTCTTGATTTTAGTTCTGTTTATGTGGTGAATTACATTGATTGATTTACGGATGTTGAACCATCCTTGTGACTGAGGGATGAAGCCTACTTGGTCATGATGTATGATATTCTTAATCAGTTTCTGGATCCTGTTAGCTAATATTTTATTGAGAAGCTTTGCATCTGTGTTCATTAGTGATATTGGTCTGTAGTTCTCTTTTTTTGTTGGATCTTTGCCTGGTTTGGGGATGAGTATGATATTAGCTTCATAGAATGAGTTTGGGATTTCTCCCTCCGTTTCTATTTCGCGGAAGAGTTTGAGGAGTATTGGAATTAGCTCCTCACTAAAGGTTTTGTAGAATTCATTGGTGAATCCATCTGGGCCTGGGCTTTTCTTAGTAGGGAGGTTCTTGATTACCTCTTGTATCTCACTGTAAGTTATTGGTTTATTTAGTTGATTTATTTCTTCTTGGTTCAGTTTGGGCAGTTTGTACTTCTCTAAGAATTGATCCATTTCTGTAAAATTATTGTTTTTTGCTGAGTAGAGGTTTTGGAAATAGCTCCTTATGATTGTTTGAATATCGTGTGTACTTGTCGTAATTTTTCCTGTGGAGTCCCTGATTTTACGAATATGAGTCTCTTCTCTTCTTTTTTTTGTGAGTCTTGCAAGGGGCCTGTCAATTTTGTTTATTTTCTCAAAGAACCAGCTTTTAATACATGGGATGATGTCAATACTTTTGTATTTGCTGAGGTTCTTTGTGTGGGCTATGACGTGGTCTATTTTGGAATATGATCCATGGGCTGCTGAAAAGAAGGTGTATTGGGTCTCTGTAGGGTGGAAGGTTCTATATAGGTCTGTTAGATCCATTTGGGAAATGGTGTTATTTAGGTCCTCAGCTCCCTTACTAATCCTCTGGGTGTTGGATCTGTCTCTTGGAGAGAGAGGAGTATTAAAGTCACCCACTATGATTGTGTTTGCATCTATCTTGCTCTGTAATTCTGTGAGAATTTGCTTGACATATGTCGGGCCTCTTTTGTTCGGTGAGTATACATTTATCACCGTGATGTCTTGATTCTGGATTTTTCCTTGTATTAATATGTAGTGTTCTTCTTTGTCTTTTTGAGTGGACTTTAAAGAGAAGTCCAGCTTGTCTGAGATCAGAATGGCTACACCTGCCGTTTTGGTGGGTGCATTTGCTTGGTAGATCTTGCTCCATCCTTTCATTCGAAGCCTGTTTTTGTCCCTTGCTGTAAGGTGGGTCTCTTGTAGACAGCAGATGTCAACTTTTTGTTTGCGGATCCATTCTGCCAGTCTGCTCCTCTTAATCGGGGAGTTTAAGCCATTTATATTTAAAGAGATCAAGGATAAGGGTGTTTTTTCTCCTTCCATTTTCTTGTTGGGCTGTTTTTTCCTGTTTTTTTTTTTTCTTCTTCTTGTCTTTAGTGAGCTGGTCTTTCTGCTGGACTTTGGCTATTGAAGTTTCTTTCTGATTCTGTCTGTGTGTCTTTTACGATCTCTGTTGGGTGGGCTTCCCCTCTTAATATTCGCTGTAGGGCTGGTTTTTTATTCACATACTCCTTTAGCTCCTCTTTGGTGTGGAAAGATCTGGTTCTCCCTTCGAATGTGAACTCCAGTTTCGCTGGATATTTGATCCGAGGTTGTAAATTGTTATTCTGAAGTACTTGGATAGTGTTCTTCCACTCACTTCGAGCTTGGTAAGTTTGTGTGGATAAGTCGGATGTTATTCGAATCCTCTTCCCATTGAAAAAAGTTTCCTTCTTCGCTTTGGCTGAATTCAGAATTTGCTCTTTAATCTTGAGGTCTGTAGTCTTGAATATTATGTGCCTTGGGGTGGTTTTCCTGGGGTCTGGACTGCCAGGTGTCCTATAGGCTTCGGTTACCTGGATGGGGTCCCCTGTGAGATTGGGGAAGTTTTCTGCAATAACTTTATTGCGGACATGGTTAAGCCCTCTGCTCTGATATTCGGCTCCTTCTTCTATTCCAATTATGCGCAGATTATATCTCTTGTCTTTGTCCATTAGCTCCTGGATTAATCTTCCCTTAAGCTTCACCTTTTCTTGGAGTGTGGTCATTTTCTGGTTGTTGTCAGCTGCTTCATCGTCCAGGTGAGAGATTCTGGATTGCATATGGTCAACTCTTTGTGTTATGGTTTCAATTGCGGAGTTTATGGATGTCAGAGAGCTATTCATGGTTTTCATATCAGCTCTGATCGTGGAAATTTCTTCCTTTAAAGAGTTGTATTTTAAATTTATTTTTTCATGCATTTCAATTCTCAGGGTGTGGAGATTTTCTTTAAAGGCGGCTTGCATTGTATCCATTTTTGCTTCCATTTCTTTAAACGAGGCTTGCATTGTATCCAGTTTTGCTTCCATTTCTTTCTTAGCTTCCTGGGTGTCCTTCCAGATTTCCGCTCTAAACTCCTGGAATTGTTTTCTGATTTCATTTCTGACGCTTTCGATCATTCCTGTTAACATGGCCTCATTTGCTTTTTTATTCTCCATCTCCTCTTCAGTCGAGCTGCTTTTTGGAGCTGGCGAGGTGGCTTGTCCTTTGATGAACTGAGTTATGTTTCTTTGTGATTTGCGCATCTGGAGGTGTGTGTAAGTCTTCCCTCCCTTCTGTGTAGGCGTGTCTACGGCAGCAGGTGCTGTCGCTGTGGCCCCGCCCACCAGTGCAGGGCACGCCTACCAGAGCGGGCGCTTTCGCCGGGGCCCCGCCCTCCTGTGCACTGTGAGACCCCTACAACAGGCACTTTAGCGGGGTCTGCCTCCCAGAGCGAGCCCTGGGTTGTTGGGTTGTGCTTGCGCCCTCCCGCGAGTCCGTTGGGGGGGGGGAGGCAGTATGTGTGGGGCCCAGTGGGATCGACTGTCCGGGTGTGGCTTGGCACCCTCAGACCTCGCCTCCGCTGCGAAGGGGGGGACGTGATCAGGCTCAGGTGACCCTGCTGGGCTGGTATTGCCCACCAGCGCCTGTGATTTTAGTTGTAAGAGTCCGCAAGGTCCAGGCGCCTCGGGTGGGGCTTGCCCTGCCGGCCGTCCCCCGGCCCCTGTTGGGAAGGGGACGGGGCCGGTTCTGCCAGTTCAGGAACCTTTGGAGGCTTGGGGCTGTTCCGCCCTTCCCCTGCTAGACTGGCTTCCCAGCACCTGATGTCACCCATCCTTTCTTGAGCACCCAGACCTTGCAGCAAGCAGAGCTGAATTCACTATCTCACTACAATGCATGAATGTGAGGAATACACATGATCACCACTGTGTCTCTGTAGATGGGAGTACATCACTATTGTGCCCTGTTTATATCTATGAGGTCCTGTTTGTACATCTCTCCATAGATAGGTGTATTGAACATGGGAGTTTCTCATGGGAAAGTTCCCAAATATAGAAGTCCTTGTCTGTGTCTGCACTTGTGAATTTCTGACACCCATGTGGAGCTCAAGTCTTGCTTTTCCCTTTGTTCTTAGTTTTTATTTTATTTTTTATTTTTTATTTTGCCAGTCCTGGGGCTTGGGCTCAGGGCCTGAGCACTGTCCCTGGCTTCTTTTTGCTGAAGGCTAGCACTCTGCCACTTGAGCCACAGCACCTCTTTTAGCCATTTTCTATATATGTGGTGCTGAGGAATTGAACCCAAAACTTCATGTATACGAGGCAAGCACTGTTGCCACTAGGACACACTCCCGGCCCCCCTTTTTTCTGTGGTTCATTGTTGTCTTGCATGACTTTGAGACTCTTGCAAAGATCAACCTAGCCTTGAATTTGGGATCCTCCTGCCTCAGTCTCCCCACTGTGGGAATGAGAGGCCTGCACAACTGGTTTACAGTTTATTCTCTCTCTGGACACAAGGTACAGGAATCTCATCTGTACATGAGTGCAGTGCAAATGGTGACATGAACTCTTGGGATCCGCAATCATAGGATAGACGTAGGGTCCTACTCAGCGTAGGACATCCACACAAACGGATGCTAAGTGGAAGCACTAGGAGGAAGTGGGGTGACTTGGGGACTCCTGTGAAGCAAAAACACTTGTGCCCGGGAAGGCATTTGAACTGCATGAAGTGACTGAGTCTCAACCCAAGTCAGTGTGTCCCCCAAACCATGGACAGAAGACAGTGGGGAGGTGTGTGGAGGTGTGTGACCTTCTGGTCTTGCTGCTGACCTACCAGAGGGCCCAGACAGCACACAGTGGACCTTTGAGGAGGTCCATTGAGACTGAGGCTCAAAGGGAGGGACTTCCAGTGATGACACCAAATCCAAAGGTGATGTCACAATGGGCAAGGCAGAGCCCACAATTCTATGCTGCTGTGTCAGTTCTGTTGTAGGAAAACTGGGGGCAGCAACATGTTTTCCTGCTGCTGCCCAGTATTTCGCAGATCGAATCCAAATGAAGAATTTGATATAATTCGCCGATGCTGGGTCATCCCTTGTCCCAGTCGTCTGTGCAGAAATCCACCATGCATGCCACAGGTGAATCTAGGGAGCCCGAGGAGAGGAAAGAGGGGTACTCCACTCACCTACTACTCTCTGGCAGCCTCAGACCCCCTGTGTGTTTCCATTTATGTGGGGGCTGTGGATACATGGGTGTGTACGTGTGTGTGTGTGTGTGTGTGAGTGTGACTGAGCTTACCTATGTGTACATGCAGATGTACGCCTCAGGCTGTTTTCATTGTATGGCCATGAGCCTTTGCCCAATGTGCTGTTGTTTCCATGTTTCATCTATTTCTCCTTTCTTCACCCTAGTATGGGCGGATTTTAGCCCCAACCCTTTCAGATCCCTGCAAAGCAGGATATATTCCAGGAGGCAAGTTGGAGAAGTTAGTCGACCATTTGGTGCCTTCCTTGCTCTTTGGCGATGCCTCCTTTATCCCCGTATTTCTGGGGACCTACCGGACTTTTTCAACCCCCCACCAAGTACTGAGCCTACTGTTCAATCGGTATGTGCCAGGTCTGACTCGGACGGGCCCAGGGGCTAGGGCTCGGCATGGGCTGTACCAGTGTGAATCCACTTGCATCCTAGGACCTAGCATGCTAAGACCAACATCCAGACTGCCTGAGGCTGGAGCAGTGGGATGGGCCCTCAACATGCCTTTCCCACTTTTGGCCTTACACACCAGGGTAGCCAGTACTGTGGGTGTTGCTGGGAGTTACCCCCTCTCTCATGAAGAGAGGTCAGTTCCTGACCTAACTAAACCACACTGGGAAGCCCAATGGGGACACCGAAGAGACCCTGCACCCATTGAGCTAGGTGGAAGGAAGCTAGTGGGTTCACGGTCTAGTGTGGGGATGCATTTGCAGACCCTTGGCCCCACTCAGTGGAAAGAACAGGGAGATTCTTGTCATCCTGAGCTCCATCCAATGCTCAGAGGGACCACCAGGAAGTGTAGATGTCACCAGCAGACACAGTGCAAGTGACATGTCGTGGTGTCCCCTAGATATGGCTCTTTTGCTGATCGTCACGATGAGGAGGCAGGAGCGCAGGAGCAGCTTCAACAGTGAGTGGGCTTGGGAGAAGATGGAGACCATCTGTCTTCAGGGCGGGTACATTGGAGAGCCGGCCTTGGGGAGGCTTGGGCAAAGGCAAATGGCACCCACTTGACTTGAGATTCCTGGAGGAGGGCTTGATTCCAGGCAGAAATGTGTCCACACAAGGAGCTAGGTTTGTGATCCTCTGTGCCAGAGGAGAGTGGGAGAAGCCTCTGGCACCGGGACAGCCCAGGCACATTTGCCTGCCCTGGCAAACATCAGGGCTACACAGAAGGGGGAGGCACACCCTGCTTCATCGTGGGCATTCAGTAGGTTTCCTGGGGCTCAGTGAGCGCTCAAGGGTCAGGATGTGTTACTTGTATCAAGAGTCAGACAGAGACAGTTCACACAAGGCTCAAGGACTTCATGAAGCATACTGGAAGTGCCTCAGTGAGGACGTGCAGGGTTCTGGGGGTACCAAGAAACAGGACCACCCAGCCCAGAGTTGACCTTTTGGGAAGGGCACCCAGGGACACATGGAGGTGGGTGTGGGGCTTTGGTGAAGGGGAGAGTGGTGCTCACACCTGTGATCTAAGTCTAGTCTCACCCTCCTGTAGAGGTTGCCTGGAACCCAGCCAGGTCAGCAGGCCTGCCCTGGGTTATGGACATGAGCAGGCTCAGGAGCAAAGCTCCCACCCATGTGCTTGAGGGGATCTGAGAGGAGAGGTCCAGCCTGTGACTCTGCTGTTCCCCCCTCCCACCCTGCAACTAGAGCCTTCTCATTCATCCTGGGTTCCTGGATGAAGGAATACCCAGAAGACTTTCTTCAAGCACAGGATGCGACTTGCTTAAATCAGCTAGTCCAGTACCTACACCACAATATGCCCGGGTCCCTGGAGGAGCGTCAGGCCCGCCGTCTGCTCACCCAGCTGGAGCACATGCATGCCAAGCAGCCTGAGCTGGAGGGTGAGTACATGGGCTGGACAGGAGACAACCGCTGTGAGATTCTGAGTTCTGTCCACTTGAAGAAAGCTCAGGCCTACCATGGGCCCAGGAGAGAGAGAGAAAGCCAGGGAATCCAGAGGCCTTGAAGGAAGCCTGGCAAGGCTCCCTGGGGTGGAACGGAGGCACTGGTGCTTGTCAGGGAGGCAAGGGTCTTCTGGCATTAGGAAAGACTGAGGGGAAGGCGGTCCTGGAGTGGATCTTTTCTTGCAGCTGTGCCTACAGTCCCAATGCTTGCAGACAATATAAGTGCACAAGAATGGGCACCTGAAGCACTGGCTCCAACACCCAGCATGGAAGCAATCCTCCCATCTCAGTCATATCTAGAACTGAGTACAGCCTCAGAACCCCCCTCAGCCCCAGGACATGCTGTGGAGCTCCAGCATGAGCCACTGGGAGATGGATATTCTGGCTCCCCTGCACCATCTTTGATGGAGCCATCTGCAGGTCAGTCCATGACCCACAGCCTTTCCCCTTCCCCAGCACCAAGTCTGGAGCTTAAACTCCAAGACTCAGCTCCTCTATCTGATTTAGGAGGGGTGACATGCAGCTCTGTGCCTGGGTCACCTAGCCCAGTGGCACCAACAACTTCAGCGCCAGGAATCCAAGCAGCAGGCCATGCAGGAGGAGAGACCATGTCAGTGTTCCCTCCAGAGTTCCAGCCACCTCAGGGCAAGGCTGAACCAATTGCAACATGCACTCCAGCACTGGAAGCATGTGCCGTTCAGCCAGTGGTTCCCCAGGCCATTACATCATATAACACAGGGCCAGAGCTAGAGGACCCAGGCCATGCAGAAGGAGAGGCCATGTCAGTGTCCACTCCAAAGTACCAGCCACCTCAGGGCAAGGCTGAACCAATTGCAACATGCGCTCCAGCACTGGAAGCATGTGCCGTTCAGCCAGAGGCTCCCCAGGCGATTGCATCATATAACACAGGGCCAGAGCTAGAGGACCCAGGCGATGGAAGACTGGACTCTGCTCTGGGTCCTTGTGTGGAGCAAGAGGAGTCTTGCTCGCTTGCTGGAGAGGCCGCCTGCCTTCCTCCTCCTGATGAGGAACCAGAGCCATCTGCACGAGAGCCTCTACCCACCACCCTGGATGTGGCAGCCGTCCCAACTGCACACCTAGACATGGATGCCACAGATTCAGGAGGTGACTCGGATGCAGCTGGTGCCATGGATGCACAGCACGATCTGCCAGTGGCTGATGAGACCCATCCTGCTCTGCTCTGTGCTGCAGAGCCAGAGCCCGCTCCACGTCCAGCTCGAGAGGCAGACATGCCTGCTGAAGTAGAGCCAGCTCCCAGGGAGTTCCTGGACCTGGAGGATTTTCAGGTTTCTTCCAGGGAGCCGTCGCAGATTTCCATGAAGGATTTTGAAAATGACCTGACCCGAGCACACGTGCTGGAGTGGCTGCCTGAGCTGAAGGCAGAGCAGTTCTCCCTCATGGCAGTGGTGAGGAGCTAGGCAGGTGTGGGCCTGCAGTCTTTCCTTTCCACCTCTACTGCCCAAACACATCATTTCCCTGCCCAGGAGATTTCTCCTCCATATCCCAGCTTGACGGTTGCCAATCCCAGTCAAGCCATCTCCACTTCCACAGGGCCCTTGGGAGCCACAGGGTCCACATGGATCCAAAAGGCTCCAGGATTGACATGGAGGAGCAGGCAGGACCCTAGTCCCATTTGTCTTTCCCCTGGCCTTTGCACCCTTTGCCCACACTAGGGTCCTGATGACTCTAGACATCTCTTGGCACACACACAGGATCAGCCTGAGGTTGGAGCCCAAATGCCAGGGGACTGGAGACAGAAGGGAGGTGCATGGGGAAAGTCAAATCAGGCCCTGCCTGGGGCGTGCAGGCCAAGGCACCTGAGGTTGGCAGAAAGAAATCACCTTAGTAAAAGGGTGACCTCCTTCCTGTGTCCCCATGCTTTCATTAGGTTCACCCACATTCCCGGGGCTCTCAATGATCCAGAAGCAGACCCTGGAGATTCCTGAAACCCTAGACACACTCCTCAGCTTCCTGAGCCCCAGTCCCTAGCTCTGCCTCCCTGCCCAGCCAGGGGCTTTGGGTGCCTCAGGGCAGACTCTCACTGACCACTCACTTCCTCTGTCCAGGAGCTCTTCAAGAAGCTCAAGCCTTACCACTGCCTGCACTACGTACGAGCAGACCCCAACGATGAGAGACAGGAGCACCTGGCACCCACTGTGCTTGCCATACTGAAGCACTGCGACCAGGTGGCCAGCTGTGTCATTACCACCTGTCTGGGGGACCACAGTGTGCAGGCTGCAGAGAGGGCTGAGGTGGTGGAACACTGGATAGAGGTGGCCTTGGTATGCTGCAGCCGGGGCCCAGGCACCCTTCTTCCCTCTCCCACCCATGCCATGAGGCTGCTGCTCACTCACAGCCCCCTGCCTGAGGCCTGAAGCCCTGCCCATGCTCTGCCCTGGCCTGGGCTCTTTGCAACCCTGCTCTGCCATCTCCCCCAAGCACCACACCCTTCAGCCCAGTGACAAGGCCCAGCCCTAGGGCCCAAGCAGGAGCACGGGAGCTAGCTCCACAGCTCACCTCACACATTCCTCATCCCTAGGAGTGCCATCTGCTGAGGAATGTCTGCTCCCTCTTCGCAGTACTCTCTGCTCTGCAGAGCAGCCCTCTCCAAGGCCTGAAGAGGACGTGGAGAGCTGTGTCCAGGTGGGTGTGCCTTTCTCCTGGGCAAGTGTTGGTTCCTCAGCCTAGCAGCCCTCCTCTGGGAGCCCCATGGCAATATCCTGCACAGGCACTGCAACTCTGCACAACTCAGACACCGTGGGGCCTGGCCCAGGACTTGCCTGCTAGACTCGGCTTCCTTTTCTGTCACATATGGCACAAGGCCACAGTGGACTTTGTCCTTTGTAGACACTGTAGCCACACCAGTCTGTACAGGGTTCTGCAAGCAAAGACACTCTGGAATTTGCAGGGGGGCGGTGGCAGTGGGTTCTCCCACAAGGCTTTGCTCCAGACCATGGGCCCTAAGGGCCCCGCAAGAGCCACACCCAAAGTTCCTCTCCCATTAGGATAAAGTCTGTCCTCAAAAAGGAAATCCATTCACACTCCTCCTCTCCCTCCTTCTCCCACCTTTACCTTGTCTCTGCCCATCCTCCAGGGACAGTCTCGCGGTCTTCAAGGAGCTGAAGAGGATGTTCTCCAAGGAGACAATTTACAAGGTGCCGTGAGCCCTGGAATAAGTTTTGTCCAGGGGAGGAAGGGCAAGACTTCTCTCCCCATTGATTCCCTTTCCCAAATTGTAGTGGGAATCATGTATGAATTCTGTATGACTCCTAAGAAACCAGAAGCATCTATTCTATGCTTGGGTATGGGGTATATTGTAAGGGGAGCAAAAGGCCAACCCTGGCAACACAGTGAATGAGTGTAAGAGGAGCCAACTTGGGTGTCTGAAGGTGGAGCAACTGTCAGGATTGGAGATCTCCAGCATCCTGCTGGGATTTCCTATCAAACTTCCTCCTACTGGGTGGCCTATGAAGAGGCTAGCCTCTCTATACCCAGCCAATCATGCCTTGCTCTAATTCTATGTGGGATCCACATCCCAGGACAGAGGCCTTGCCAGGAACATGGGGTTGGGATGGAGGGGTGGGGAGTCCTCGGGACCAGGCAGCCGGAGGGAAATCTTTTTGGGGATCCAAATGTCCACTACCACAGTGTAGACAGGCCTTGGTCGAATCTCTGACCTTCCCAAGGAAAGAGTCCTGATGGCTACCAGGAGCCTGAGATACTAGAGACCAGGCTGTGGCTGTCCCAACACATGGCAAGTGGGGACTCTGGAGGGTTGGATGGTGAGAGGATAAGTGTCTTCTAACTGCATGTGAAATCCTGCCAGGGGCGACCATCCAAATATATGGCCATTTGGAAGAAACTCAGGAGAAGCCAGAGGAAACCGAAGGAACTGGTGAGTGTATATGCCTGAGGCCAGACACTTCGAGGAGGAGTGGAGGGGACTCCCACAGCCCAGCCAACCTGTTGGCCCACTCCCTGAATTCCCCATCACACCTGGCCTCCGTCCACTTGGCATGTTGCCAGAGTCAACATGTGGAGCTGCAGCCACCCCAGTGGCAGGTGATGGGCTGGGCTACACAGCTTGCACATCTGTCAAGGGCCAGCCCAGGAATGAAACAGACCCAGAGTGATTCCCACATGCAGGGCTGAGGCCTTGGGTTGGGCTTGAAGGGTGGATCATTGGGGGAATGAGCTTGTGTATCACAAGATCTTCCTGGTGGCTGGCTCCATGGGGATGGGGTAAATGTGGGGAGGCCAGGGAGGAGCCTAAGAGGACCCTTCTGATCTTTCTCCACCCACTGCCACAGGACTATCCCGAGGGCACGGTCCCTCACCTGGGCACCATCCTCACACACCTGGCCTCACTGCAAAAAGACAAGGATTCCAAGAATGTGAGTGAGCAGGGGGCTCGGGCTGGGAAATCACATTGGGGAAAGGAGTGTCTTGCTGACCTTGACCCTTTGACCTCCAGCAAGAGACCCAGTCCTCCCCAGCCCCAGGGTGCCAAGCACCACAGCCATCCCCCCTGCTGATTCCCCAAGCTTCCACACCCCAATGTTGCTGATGACTTGGGGACATTTCTCAGTGGGTGGTAAGGGAGGGTGAGAATGTGACACCAGGTCTTTAAGGTGACAAAGCCTATGGTTTTAGCGTGGCCTTGTCACTGGAAGCCTGGGTGAACGCAATGTCCAGAGACAGTTGAGCAGTCAGATCCCTGTCCTGAGACCCCAGGGACTCCTTGCCCTAGACTGAGAGCAACCCTGGTCCAGGTGTGGACCCATGCTGCCCTCTGCCGGCCTGAATTGGGGGCACAAAGTGACCAGGCTGCCTTCAATGTGGAAGCCCCATTTTCCAAACACATTGGCTCTTTGATTTTCAGGGCACTTGGATATCCATGAAACAAAGACGAGAGGTGAGAAGATGAAGCCTTCCACCACAGGGAGGCAAGCTGTGCAGGCCCCTGAGGTCCTTCCTTGCCTCTGAAGATGGCCACATTTGGTACAGAGGATAGGACATGGGGTCCTAAGGGGGCATCTAGGACAGCTTCCTGGGGGTGGGCACTGCATCCTGGCAGAAAAATGAGGAGAACACTGAGTGTGAGACAGAGAGAGGAGAGTAAGCCCAGGTAAAGACCCCAGGGTAGGCCTACCCTGCTCTGGTCTACGCCCATCACTTTCCTGGCCTTTCTCTCAACCAGGAGTTCAAGGTGATGTCCCTCATCAAGGAACTGCAGGGCACGTGTCACGAGCTCCATGTGGTTCCTGAGGTGAACTTTGTGTCATGGTTCACCAATCTGAAACGCCTCAGTGAAACTGAATGGTGAGCTGCAGCGGATCCTGGGGGCAGCAAACATGGGGATGTCCAGAACCAACCTTGACAGCCTGTATCCTGAGGCAGCATCGCACTGGGGCCCATGGAAGGCAGGGTGCAGGGGCTCCTGAGTCCCCAGGCTTCCTGGGAGGGAGCCCCAGTGTGGAGCCTGCTATCCTCACAGCCACTTCCTGTCTTAGTGCCAAGCTGTCTATGGAGCTGGAGCCTCCCGTCAGGGCAGGCTTCCTGGACAGGAACCCCAGGTGGAGTCCTCTCATGAGGAAGCCCTCAAGACAGTGAGTGCCTGGGCCCACTGGGCAAGGGAATCACAAGGGTCTGCATGGTGGCATAGCGAACCTGAGAAACTGGCCCCGGCATCCCACCTACTTCCACACAGCCACCTTGTGCTTAGGCTGTGTGTCCTGAGCTCTGCCCAGCTCACTTTCTTCATTGGGCTCACATGGTGGCCCTCAGAGCACTGGGCAGATGGGCTACTTGGAAGGGAGCCGAATAACGAAGGCTACCTCAGGCATGGGGGTGGGAGCGCAGTGGGGTCTGGGGCAGCCATGTGTGCTCAGGGAGTCCCTGGAATTAAGACAGCCTCTCCGTTCAGTCTCCAGGCTCCTACCAGACAGCTCAGCAGAGATGGCAGCTCCCAGTTGAAGACAAGTGACCGGCTCCGCAGTGGGACTAGCAGCGCTCCACCCACCGTGCAGCTGGGTTACTCACCCCGTCCTTGCTGCCACTGCTATCGTTTGTACCAGTCTGCCCCAAACATCTACAGGTCAAAGATACTTCAAGAATACGATGGAATCTTGCCACTCCTGAGCCCCCAGACCTTCAGGAGAGTTGGCCAGGAGGAGATAACCTAAGCTGCATCTCTTCACCCCAGATGCCTGCATACACTCATTGGTGTAGATTTGAACAGAAGAAAATACCAACTTCCAGTGCATCCTGGCAAACACAGTGTGTGAAGCGCAAAGCCTCAAATGTCATGGTTTACCAATAAAGGAGGGTGGGTGGGTGGGTGGGTGATTTAGATTAAAATGTTGAGTTAAAACACACCTAGTCCATTTAAACCATTTTTCTATGAGAGCAAGGTTTTGTAGGTTTTAAGTTAATGGTAGAGACTCAAACATATCCAATTCTAAGATGATATCTTCTCAGGCTTTGAGGTCATGTCTTGCAGAGTATGGAAGAACAGGTCCCCCACCCCTTGTGCTCTGTTTCGGCAAGGCTTGTTCTCCACCCAACAAGTAGCTTTGTCTTTAAAAGCTTGGTGCAAGCTGTTTCAGGCTGCTGGTCTTTGAGACAGGAGTCTCCTATGCCTTCCCAGGCCTTTCAATAAGGACACCAAAATTCGGTCTCTCAGAACATGGCTTCTCTGATAAGTTATTAAGTTTCAAATTCTCCTTCCTTGGGATTTCATCGAGATAAAATAATTCTTCGAAGATACAATCTACCGCGGCTCACAAAAGCATAACTGGAACGGTCCTATCGAAATATGGATACTGGATCTACGTAACCTAATCTTGATATCTTAATAGAAGCTAGTAGCTGATGATGACTTTCTGAGAACTCTAGAGGTGATGGAGGACATTTTTTGGATTGCAGATGTGTCATGATTGTAATAGGGAGGTCAGATGTGGCCAGCACCATCATTGACTGCGGAGGGGTTTCAGATTGACTCCAGCTCAGATTAGAGCAGAAGCCAACTCTATCTTTGTTGGGACCCCTTTCACCCTCGCGCGTGTTCCGCCCCGTCCTTCTGGGCAGAAAGCTGGAGTGCAGCCCAATGTGCAAACCTTGGTGGTGTGTAGTCGCGAGACGCCCCTCCTCCCCTCACACACTTAAAGAACAACTCGGGAGTCAGGTGGGCGTTTCGGGGTAAGCTGGAACTTCCACGGGGTTAACTCAGCGGAGGGGTTTATATAACAGTAATGGAGGCAGGAAAGGGAGGGACCTGGAGTCCCTAGCTCAGATTAGCCTGTCGCTAATCACAGTGATGTCATGGAGCTTCCCTCAGAGGTGGAGATCACAGCTCACAGAACCGCCTCCTTGGGCTCCACTCAGCACCATTATGATATCTATGTGCTCCAAGCCAGTTGGGAGGTGGGGCTGGTTTGGGCCACCTTTCCAGTTCCAGAGGGGAGTGGGGGGGGGCGGTGGGGAAGTTAGGAGTGGTTAACAGCCATGAAGCCTCAGGGCAGGAGAAGAGGCAGGTCTCTGGACCGGACTGCCCCTTAAAGGTATAGCCAGAGCCCAACACATCTTCACTAATATCTCCTTCACCCTATCCAGGGAAGTTCCCCTTAATTATGATAAATTATGTAAATTGACCATCTGAGGCCTGGGAGGTTCAAGGGAACCTGTGCCCTCCCATGAGTGGGCATATCCACCTGATGTCAAATCCATGAGGCAATTCTAACTAGAATGATAGGTTGGTCCAAACATACTATGAGATAGACTGTAACTCTATTGGCCACCTGCGTGCAGCCTAGCATTCTGTAAGTGCTGTATCCTCACCAGTTTACAAAAACCTGTTGAGTTTTTCTTTCCCCATTCTGTCTTATTTACCCAGTGTTTGCTTTGCTTATGTATAACACTTTTCTCGTGCTGGTTATGTGGTTTCTGCCTTGTGCTAACTGCATTCAGGGCTGTAGGTCTTTGGGAAAGGAATCTACCCGCAGTCACCAACTTTCTAATAAAGATTCCCAATTCAACCTTTGAAGATGTGGCTTCTCTGTTTCCCCTGGTTGAATCCCTGTGTAACATAACACTATTAGGAAATATTCTGTATCACCTCAGTGAAACAAACAGTGTAGAGCCTTCTGACCTAAAAAGTGAAGGCATCGTTGCCCTCATTGACACATGCCAATTATAGGAAGAGGAGTTCTAATCATTGTTCTAAACAGTTTCAAGAGGGAGCAGGGGGGCTTGGGAATGTGGCTTAGTGATAGAGTGCTCGCCTAGCATGCATGAAGCCCTGGATTCAATTCCTCAGCACAATATACACAGAAAAAGCCAGAAGTGGCACTGTGGCTCAAGTGATAAGAGGGCTAGCCTTGAGTAAAAAGAAGCCAGGGACAGTGCTTAGGTCCTGAGTCCAAGCCCCAGCACTGACCAAAACAACAATAATAAAATCAGGAATTAAATTTAAAAAAAAAGAAAGCCGGAGCAAGAATTGTTAAGTCCATAAACAAAGGAATGAGTCTGATAAGATGCAAAAGTTAAGTAGAGCTTTATTTTGCACCAAGCATCAAGAAAGAACTGACCGGCCAGGACTACTCCTGAACAGGAGCACCCTGACTCAATCTTACAGGCTAACTTTATAGGGAAAAACCACAAACCACAGGGCTATGCCTGACCTTTGATCACAATCATACTAGGAGAACTTCACCATGGCACTGTTGCTGTTACCTAGTTGGTCGTTAATTATTTTTTAAATCACCTATTGTGACTTTGCTGCCAGGAGCCAGCCCAGGTGTCTGGAAATGATTGCCGCTCCCTTTTGGGGCAGTTCCACACTCTTGATGTTCTGGTTTGTGCTCAATTCGAGCAAAACTACATCAGCCAGGGTGACTCTGAGTTCATTCTAGGTTGGGGTCAAAATGGAGTCAGCTGGGCTTTTAGACTGGCCCCTTCAGAGCCATTCCCAATTCCTTTGACTTCACAAAAGCAGAATTTCTCTGGACAAAACCGCAGTATACCAAACTCCAACCATGACAAGGAAGGAAAGTAGGGCTTGTGGTCCTAGAATCGTGCACAGAACAGTGGCAAAGGGACACCAGCAGGAGATCAAGAGAGGATAACAACATCCAGCAGGTCCTCATCTCTTAACCTGGGAATGCAGTAGTTTCAACATTCCACAGGAATTCATTGAGTACATATTTCCATACCAATGGGATAAAGGAGAACCCCAGAGGGTCATCTCAATGGACAGCTGAGGAAGATTCACACAGTCAGTGCAACTTCCAAACAGGATGAAAACATTCCCTGAAGCAGGAGAGGAAAGAATTTCTCTAACCTGACCTCATTTGTGTTTAAGATTGTGTGAAAGCCAGATCTCCAGTGCCATTTGCCAAGGCTGGCATCAAACTGCAATTCTCTCAATCTCTAGCATCTTAGTGAAGTAAGAGGATGCTGGATCTCCCGGTGCCATCTTGGCCACATGGATAGGGAATAGGGTTTAACTGGTGCTGTCTTCATGGTGAAAGAAGGAGAAGTCCCACCTCCCAGGTGATGGGTGTGGCCCTGCAAACCAGTGCCTTGGAAGACTCTCAGTTTCCTGTGACCCTGCCCTGTGACCTGACCCTATCTTGGGGTCAGACAGCTCAGAAGCCATTAAGCCAGGCCTCCTGTGCTGTGTCCCATCTCCTGGCTCTCCCCCGATCAAAATGGCCTCCCACTTCAGCAACCCACTGGGGCTGATCAGGGCTGTTGGCATTGTTTTTCTGCTCTTTCTTCTGCTGTCATGGCTCAGTTTTTTTTTTTTAACAATGTTAAGTATATTCATGGGCTGCAGGTCTGTGCCAGGAGTCTTCCTGCAGGCAGCAGCTTTTTAATAGACTCCCAATCTGACCTCTCAAAATGTGGCTTCTCTGTATCTTGCCTACTGGACTGACTTTACATTAGCACTCCCTGCTACCTGGTCACAGAACACATCCTGCCTCTGTCCTATAAGCTATGGTAGCAAAATAACTCATTTGATTAAGTCCTGCCTGGATCCTCATTGAAGACATTGTTTTGAGTATCTATAGATACAAACTGTCCACATTAAAATGACCTCATAGTATTGAAAGGGAACAAGGAAGACAAAGTCTGACCAATCTTTGATTCTGAAAAGAATGGCTTTGTCCTGATAGCATTATAGTCTTCACTGCAATTATTTTTATTAAAACAGTTCCATCAAGACCCTTAGCTACCAATGACTATTCTTTAGTTACAGATATTCAGGCCAAACTTTGTTTTTGATTCAGAGCCCAGGTATAGGAGAAAAGAGTTCCTCAAGTCCACATGTTAGTTTACACATGAGAGGAAATGAGTTTGCTTAGGACACTTTTCCCCTCGCAAAATATCCTATGTGAAACTATTAATACAGGATATAAAGCTGCTAGTTTTTGTTTGGAATGGTTTGCTATAGGAGATAAGAAGCAGAATTCCCTTTTTTAGTTTTATCTGTAGAAACTAAAGATTCTGAAGATGTTCACAAATAAAGAAAGGGGGAAACATGTAGCCTTCTGAATTAGGAGACCATGACCAGGCCAGGATGCCAACACTGCTGTCTTCATCTAGGCACCGGTTGAGCAGCTACTGGGGACCACGGTCTCTACCAAGTCCTTCCTGCCTTCCCTGAGCTCTTTCCTACACTGGGGAGGTGGACATTGGTACCCCATCTTGCTGAGGAGAAAGTTGTGCCCCTGCCAGCTCACCCACCATGCCACAAGCTGAAGTGCTTTGGCAAGAAAATACACAGTTGTCAGGCTCAGGAGGCAAGGGTTGCAAAGGCTGAGGGTGCAGGTGCTTATTGTGCAACTCCTCTTTCTCATTCATACTGTGGCTCTGCAGTCTCCGTTTAGCATCCTGAAGCCCTGAGAAGCTCACCTCCACTATATATCCTTGTTCCCTCATTATAAGTATGAGTGAATCATTACAAGTTAGATGCATGTACGATGAACCATATTAAAGCAATGAAAACTGAAGCATCTAGTTAAACTTTTTGTTTTCTTTTTGTGGGTATGTATGCTGGTCCTGGGACTTGAACTCGGGGCCTAAGCACTGTCTCTTAGCTTTTTTGCTCAAAGCTAGCACTCTAGCACTTGAAACACAGCTCGACTCTCAGCTTTTCTAGTGGCTAATTGGAGATGTCTCACCTTATCCTGCCCAGGCTGGCTGGACACCAAGGTTCTCAGAACTTGGCCTTCTGAGATGCTAGGGTTACAGTTGTGAGCCACTGGCACCAGGCTGAAGCTAAATTTGAATAGCCACTGCATGATATTCCTGCATAGTCTGGTTAATGCTTTGCCTACGTAAAATTTTCCAAAGGTACTGTGTTTTGACTACATAAGCCTGGCTTTCTTTCAATTAGAGAAGGAAACAGGTGGGGAAGTGATATGAGAATCACCCCAATTGTCACCAGGCTGCCATATGGCACTTTTTGTCCTTGGATGGTTCGCTGATGATTCATGAATTATCTACCAGAACAGTGCTATTCATCTTTATAGACACAAAACTGTCAATTGATTTTGAAAGGCTCCAGTGTTATAATACAAGTATGAAAAACTACGTTGATAAAATACCCAGAGTTTCCACATTGACATTAGCCTGTCTTCCTGTTATTATTACATTTTTTTTTTTTTTTTTGGCCAGTCCTGGGCCTTGGACTCAGGGCCTGAGCACTGTCCCTGGCTTCTTCCCGCTCAAGGCTAGCACTCTGCCACTTGAGCCACAGCGCCGCTTCTGGCCGTTTTCTGTATATGTGGTGCTGGGGAATCGAACCTAGGGCCTCGTGTATCCGAGGCAGGCACTCTTGCCACTAGGCTATATCCCCAGCCCCTATTATTACATTTTTGTTTGGTTTGGTTGCCAGTCCTGGGGCTTGAAGTCTGGGCCTGGGAGCTGTCCCTGAGCTCCTTTTTCTCAAGGCTATCACTCTACCACTTGGGCCACAGCCCTACTTCACACCTTTCTGTGATTAATTGGAGATAAGAGTCTCATGGGCTTTATTGCCTAGGCTGCCTTTGAACTGTGATCCTCAGATCTCAGCCTTCTGAATAGCTAGGATTACAGGCGTGAGCACCTAGCTGTTATTATTAGTTTTCAGACAAGTTTTACTATATAGCTAAAGCTGTCCGCAAAAAGATTTTCCTGCCTAGGCCTCTTAAGTACTGAGAGTCTTACATGAAAAGAAAAATGAAACAGTGTAATATACATCATCTGGTTTCTAAGGATTTGCATAGAGACCCCTAACTTTTTATTATTATTATTATTTTTTTTTTTTGCCAGTTCTGGGCCTTGGACTCAGGGCCTGAGCACTGTCCCTGGCTTCTTTTTGCTCAAGGCTAGCCCTCTGCCACTTGAGCCACAGCGCCACTTCTGGCCATTTTCTATATATGTGGTGCTGGGGAATTGAACCCAGGACTTCATGTATATGAGGCAAGCACTCTTGCCACTAGGCCATATTCCCAGCCCGAGACCCCTAATCTTATTCTCCTGTTTTTGTTGTTGTTGTTTTTGCCATCAGTAGTCTTACTGTTTAAAGTTCTTGTGCTTCTCTGGCAGTATCTTCTGGTATTAAATTATATCTTCAAAGCTTACTGAATTCAACCACAGCTTCCCAGGATACATTACATCAGCTCCAGCTAAGAAAATGCCTTACAGGTTCTGTTTCCCACCTGTGGTCATCACTAGGAAAGACTATGACCATAGCTGTGCAGAAAGTTTTTAATTTGTAGTAGTCCCATTTGTCGAGACTTTCCCCTATTTATTGTGCTCCTGGGACTCTATTCAGGAAGTTCCTTCCTGTGCCTATAAGTTCTAGCGTCTTTCCTATTCTGTCCTTCAGTAGTTTCAAGGATTCAGGTCTGATATTGAGGTCCTTGATCCATTTTGACTTGATCTTGGTGCATGGTGATAGGCTTGGGTCTACTTTGAGTTTTCTGCATATGGCTGCCCAGTTCTCCCAGCACCAGTAGTTGAAGAGGCTATGTTTATTCCATTGTATGTCTTTAGCTCCTTTGTCGAATATCAGTTGGCTGTAAGAGTGCGGTTTTATTTCTGGGTCTTCAATTCTAATCCATTGGTCTTCTGATCTGTTTTTATACCAATACCATGCTGTTATTGTTATGATGGCCTTGTAGTAGAGCTTGAAGTCTGGTATTGTGATACCTCCTGCACTGCTTTTTTTGCTAGGCAACTTTCTTACCCTCTCTGAACCTCAGCCTCTCCATACAGAGGAGATCATAGGGTTTGTTATGATTTTAATAAGTGTTCCCCAAACACCTATATTAGAACTTAATCGCCAATGTCATAGCATTAAGAGATAAGGCAGAGCTCTCCCAGCTAGGACTAGACTCCTTATTGAGGGTTTAAAGAGTCAGTTTACTCCCTTGCAACATATAAGAATGTGGCAGGTCAGCCAGGAACCAGTGACTCACACCTGTAATCCAAGCTACTCAAGAAGCTGAGATCTGAGGATCTTGGTTCAAAGCCAGTCTAGGCAGGAAAGTCTGTAAGACACTTATCTCCAATCAACCACAAAAGGCCAGAAGGCGAGCTGTGGCTCGAGCGGTAGAGTGCTATCCTTGAGCACAAAAGTCCCAGCTAAAATACAGTGCCTAGGTACAGAGTTCAAGCCTCAGAACTGCAGGGCTGGGGGTGGGGGGAAGGGAGGAAAGAAGGCAGTGTAGCAAGTCCTCTCTCACTAGATGTGATCTTAGACTTTTCAGCTTCTAGAAATGTGATAAATGTCTATTGTTTATGAATTGTGTAGTCTATAATTCTTCGGTATAGCAGCATAGTTTGTGTATCTGTTTACCAGAATTGCCGTAACAAAGTAGTACAGAGTGGAGACTCTGTGTGTGTATACATACATACATATATATGTGCATATGTATACATATGTGTGGATATATATATATATATATGTGTGGAAAGAGGGAAAGTAGAGATCCCTATATCTATTTAAATTTTAAATTCTGAAACCTGAAAAGTAAGAAAGCAGGATGTTCTCGGGGATAACTTCTTGTGAAACCTCTCTCCAAGTCTTGTGGCTGACTGTGTTCTTCCAGTGGCCTCACGTGTGTGTCGTCTTTTTCTCTTCTCATAAGGACACTAGTCATACTGGATTAACACCCTCCCACATATGATCTCATGAACCTAATTACATTCTCAGGCACTAGGAGTGAATTGAGAGGAGGACACAGTTCACACCATGACCACACCTATTCTGCCGGGTGGCTGGAAAGACAGGAAAATAAAATGGCTCTTAGTAGGCATCTTAAAAATGACAGACAGGTGCTATCATTCTCCCATGAGAATATTTGTACATTGTGTAGGGACATCTAAAAGTATTAAAGAAAGCTAGATTGCTTTCTGCAAACCAAAGATTTCCCAACCTTCACAGTATTGACAATGAGAGCTGAGAAACTCGGTATTGTAGGGACCATCCTGTGCATTGTAAGATAAATAGGAACATCCCTGATCTCAGCCAATGAGGCATAAAAGCACCCCCACCAAATGACACCAAAGATGGTTCCAGACATTGCCAGTGTCTCCTCAGAGGCCATACCACTGTTGAGAGCCACCGTCTGTGTGCCCTCATATGGAAACATGGTGAAGGGGGAAAGGAAAATGAAAATCTAACACCAAGAATATTTTGCAGGACAAAGAATATTTTTCCAGACCCTTAGTTAAAAAATATATATACCCTTGGAATAAATACTTATATAAATAATTGCTGTAGCTTGAATGCATATGTGCCCTTAAAATTCCTAAGTTGGAGCCTAACCGCCAACACAGTAATATTGAGAAGTGGGCACTTTTGGAAAATAGCTGCATCAGTAGCATTCCACCCTCATGAACAGGCTTGGTGCCCTTTTAGATAGAGGCTGAAAGAGTGCCTGGCTGCTCCACTCTTCCCTTGTTCTGTGTGTCAACGTGGAAGCAGGGAGCAAGGCCTCACCAGACTCGGAATCTGCTGCCGCCTTGAACTTGGACTCCTTTTCCTCCCATAATTCACAAATGACATTCTGTTATTTGTAAATTACCAGGTTCTCAATATTATAGCAGCAGGAATAGACAAAGGAAGTCATGTCTTAGATATCTTTGGTTATGGATACATGTTGTTGAGCAGCTGAGTAGTTGTTCAGGAATTTATATTCATTTAATTAATATTTCTACATCCTTCGCTGGCTGTGTCTAAGTTCATATTTGAGTTGTAAATCCAGGCTGATAGCATAGAGGTGATTGCTATTTACTGCATATTGGCTTAAAGATGCCAGCTCTCTATGTCTTCTCGTTTCATTCCCTTAACCTATTCACATCTAGACAGCCATTGTCATTTGCAGTGTATTGTGGTTGTCCTAAATCATGGTCCAACTCACTCGAAATCATAGATATATCCAGAACCACCAATATTCACAAAAGACTCTCACTGATCTTCTCTCCTCCATTCAGGGCCCACACGTGCTTCAATCGATTGGACCTTCCACCTTATCCCTCATACTCCATGTTGTATGAGAAGCTATTAACAGCTGTAGAAGAAACCAGCACGTTTGGACTTGAATAAGGGAATGGAGCCCCATCGGACATAGACCCAGCCAGTGACATCACCGTTTTCCCCTCTCTCCCTGTATCAACTCTCCTTTGATTTTGGTATTCCATGATGTTTTGTTGTGTTTTGTTTTTTTTTAATTTTCAAACCAAATCAGGATTGACACAAGCTGTGCATGAAGAACTGCCTTCTTCTAAGAGCTAACCTTCAGACTTATCTCCTCTGTTTCCAATGAACTGCTAGCCTGTATGCAATATTTAAACAACAACAACAAAAACTAAGAGCTGTCTCAAGGTCTGTTCATATCTCCACATACCTCCATTACTAACAATGAAATATGAGTGCAAGTTACGCTGCACCTGAGCAAATGGCAATCAATGTTTACGTCCATTTCTATCATGTAGGGGAAATTTTAAGCCGTAAGCATTCCAAGCTTTTATATACACACATCCTCTGAGCAGAACCACCATTTTATTTTAATAATTTCTAACAACCAACTCCAGACCTAGGAGCTGATCAACTCTTTGTTTTCCTCCCACTCTACTCCCACCCAACCCCATGCATTCAATCCATCGGAAGGACAGCAGGGGCAAGACTGAAATTTTTCTACACTTGCCTCATGATTCCTATGTGGCATCAGTCCTATCAGCGTGGACTAGCCTAGACATATGGTGCAAATATGACACTTCCAACAATTAACAGCAGCAAGCTAAGCACGTCCTGCTGATACAAGGCAGTGCATCCCAAAGGTTGTGGGGACCCGGGGCTGGACTTAAGTTCAGACAAGTCTAGGAGGAGAAGCACCCATCGGGAGCGCTGACCACATCAGAAGCACAAACTTGTGCACATGTCCAAGAAGGAAACCTTTCTTGACTCCTGTAACCCAAAGGATGAGACTTCAACCCCCATTGTGTTGAATGTGGTCAACAGAGGAAAGGAAAGGACATATTGCATTCATTTGAATATTCAAATTATGTATTGTTTTTGTTTAGTCTAGCTATAGTTTTTCACACACACACATACAGATAATCTCATGATTTGTATTAAAGCCAAATTTATTTACTTTGCAGACAAACTTTCTTGTTATCTTTGATATTGGTTTTTTCCCTTGTACTTTTTTCTCTTTATTTATTTATGTTTTAAACACAATGCTCAAGTTCCTTCCCATCTGACTGTTCCCAGGGACCATACTAACTAAGAAGCTGCAGAGAGCGATGGTGCTTGTTAGGGATCAAGGGCAATATGTACCTCTCCTTCACCCATAGCATCCTCAAAGGCACGTTGATGTGTGTCCAAATAAACATCCAAGTTCTTTTAGCATTCAGTAAAGTGATATCTCAGAAAACTATGGTTTGTTGTTGTTTTGTTTTGTGTTCAGAAAAGCAGTTGTAGGCTTCCAAAGCAGCCTGATATCTGGATTACATTTGAGAGAAACCTAACCATAATGGTCATTGGCTACTTTTGTAACCTTGTATCCATGTTGTCAGAAATGTGTCTTAAATGAAAGTGTTTTTCTTCACTGGGAAAAGAAAATCGAGATACCCAACTATTTCAATATCCCCTGTGTTTCCAGTCTATTAAAGCAAGGAAGAAAGGTAAGAAAGGTACGACTAAAATCAATTTTAGATGATGTTATGCTTTGTGGCTCAGTATACCAGTTTATGTCTGGGCAGTGCATTGTTTAGGTTGCTGGCACTCCCAAATAAAATATTTTCTTGAGGGAATTATTTGTAATACCAGCAATTCTTGTGGCATGAAGTAGCTGATGTCAAGCAGAGGGTACATTAGAGAGACTTACTCTTCTGCTATTGTCTAAACAGATTTATAAGATGGGGTAGAATATATAAGTTACAGGATATAGAACTTGAAGGACAGGTAAAATTCAGTATACATCAGAAAAGTAATGGATTCCAGTAGAGTTTTTATTTATTTATGAAATGCTAAGAATTATCCAAATCATTTCACCATATCCCTACTCTAACATTTATACAGTTTGTCTAATACAGGGCACCTTTCATCTTTAGAATTTGGTGCGATACATATAAATACCCACTAGTTCAAGCATTCAGCCTCTTTGGTTGTATATTTGTCAGGTATTACAAAGGAAGACAGCTCACAAGAAACGTAGGCATGTATACTGGAGAACTTTACAACTTACATCAATATTAATGCATTAATTAAATTAATTCATATTCTATCCACATGCAGAAGGAACAAATTATCATAGGAATTATACTGGATATGAAATTTGAGCATAAATGGCTTTGCCACCTATTTTCATTGTCAGCCACCTCTAGACAGATCTCACCAAGAAAAGAGCAATAGGCCTGTAGAAATGCCATAAGGAGATGCTGTCATCAAAGTTACCTGGGATGGAACCCCAGCATTCTGTTTCAGCTTCACATAGATGAAGGGCAGCAAAGCCAAGAAGCCAGTGGTAGAGGATCCTTTTTACTTCACAGTTAAGCTGATTTTTAATTCTATATGATTTCATTTTATCTATATGTAGAACTAAATTTTACTATTAATAGCACCAGGTGGAGATGTTTTGAAACTAAAACATGAGTTTATTCCATTAAGGGAATTATAAAAATAATCACCAGCAGGGAGTTGCTGGCTCATGCCTATAATACTAGCTATTCATGAGGCTGAGATCTGAGGATCTTGGTTCAAACCCAGCCCAGTCAGAAAAGTCCCAAAATTTTGATCTCTAATTAACCACCAAAAATCCAGAAGTGGAGTTGTGGCTCAAGTGGTAGAGCTCTAGCCTTGTAAGCACCCAGGCCCTAAGTTCAAGCCTCAGGACTAGTAAATAAATAAATAAACAAAAGTAATCACCTTATAAGCCCAACTCCCCACAACAAGATCTTTTTAGTCTACTTTTAGTAAAATTACAATACCCTTGCCTGGAACACAAGAACAATAAAGAGAAATTTTATGTCACAATTTTGAAAAATACATTCAAAGCACTATAAGGTATAATAATTCCATGAATACAACAACCATTTTATTCTATAATATTACCATGTTAATCTACTAAATAAAAATTGAATCAGCAGAGTCAGCAATGTGAATCTATAAATTCTTTATGACTTCCTCCTATGTGTATAAACTGGTGGAAATTGTGAATTCTTTCACAACAATACACAAAAACCTTCTGGGTGATGAGAAAATTAGGAGAGATGTGATCTTCTCCCAGGCTTTAAACAATGTCCATCAGGAATGTGGCAAGCCAAGGAGCCAAGTTTTCCAGGACAGTTCCAGTGTGAACCAGCCTCTCATGTATCAGGCCGTGTGTCTGAAATACGGATTCAGAAATTTTTCTTAATTGCTACCAAGGTTTTCCCAGTCAAGATGAAACACTTTCAAATGAAAGTAGTTAGAACTTTACATAACAAACGTGGTGCTTTTTTATTATCATTATTCTGTATTTTGGTGTTCATTATGAAAATTACTGCAATACTATAATCATAAAAATCTGGAATGGAAGTTCTAATTCTCACAAGGTTTAAAAGAGAAAGTGTTCTTTTCCTGTTAGTGACATGTAGTCCCTTTGTTCTAGTAGGAAAAAAAAAAAGGTGCCTAGAGGTAGTGTGTAGAGTAAGTATTGTTCCATTAGCCTATTTCCTGCAGCTTCCAAATTACCTAAAAAAATGTCTGTAACATTTTGTTAAAATAACAAAAAAAAGTCTTTGTTCTAGTCTATAGCAAGAGAAGCCCACCTTACTGGGCTGATTTTGCGTACATCGACAAGAGAAATGTCACGTGATTCTCAGGCCCACTTTCTCTTCATCATGCACCTCCAAGGAATGTCAATAAACTCACTTTGGTATGGCACTGTGTACGCTCCTTATTACAAAGGGAAGTGGAGGGCATCGTGGCAATCTGCACCCTGCCTGTGCTCCTGCTGCTGATCTCGATGAAGCTACACAGACGGCTGAGGGAAACATAACTCAGAAGTCAATCATTGCTCCAGGACCCATAGAGTAGGGTCAGGAACTCATAAACAAAGGAGCAGCCTGTGTAACAGGAGTGCACCTGTCAGACTTCCCTGGAAACGACGTGGGCTTCTGTCTATGTGTGTCCTTCCTGCAAGAACAAGTTGACATTGGCTGATACAAAATCCGCCTTAATATCAAAGTGACCACCACCCCCTTCCACACCTCCAAAGCCCAAGCATGCAACTCTCACTGTGTGATCAGAAACTGATTTATTCTTTGAAGAAAACAATTTTCTTATGAAAGATTGAGAGAACAAAAACAGAGGGACTGTCTAGGATTCAGTCAGAATCTTGATTTTTTTTTTCTTTTTTGCCAGTATGGGGCTTGAACTCAGGACCTGGGTGCTTTCCATGGCCTTTTGCTCTCAAGGCAAGCACTGTGCCACTTGTACCACTGTACCACAACTCCATTTCCAGGTTTCTCTTTTGTTTAGTTTGATGGTTAGTTGGAGATAGTCTCATGGATTTTCCTGCCCAGGCTGGCTTCAAACCATGATCCTCGGACATCAATCTCCTGAGTAGATAGGATTATATGCTTTAGCCACCAGCACCCAGCAGAATCTTAATAGTTTTATAAATACGCTGGGCTTGCTTCAGATTTTTTCTGATTGAAACCAATTTTTCTCTTTGGGCATAAAAGAACAATTGGCCTGGACTATAATTTACAGAGAGGCATAAGTTATATTATTTAATTTAACCTGGGGCCACTATTCTGAAATGAAGATTAGACTTTGGAACTCCTGATTTCTCTGGCTATATTTTTTCATGGAGTATACTGACATTATAATTACATACGATAACAGGAAAAAGATGACACACTCATTTTCATTCAAGATGTGGTCTAAATATGGTTACAAAAGTAGGTTCTCTAGCAGGACAAACAGACTATCAGAGAAGATGGGACTGACTTCTATCAGTGCACACAAGTCATTGATCTTGTACGTTGGGCCTCAATACTTTTGCCTGTATGTTTTATATTGGAGCTTTGAGAACCTAAAACAGAAAGAACTGACTTGCTCAGGGCCATGCAGCTTTATCTTGGGGCTAAAAGGATGCCTTGTCACAATATCCCTAAAGGTCCTAGGCTTCTGGACCTGGCATTAACAGGAGGCACTGTGCCAGGATGGTAAGGTGTGTGGAGGAGATAGGAGAATGTGCCACAGGCAGTGGGAGGCCTGCTTCCAAGCCCCTTCTTGTGGTTTAGAGAGCTGCTGAAACAAAGGAACACAAAGCAGATGGTTTGAGATCAAGATGGTCAGAGGGTTAGAGTATTTGTCCCATCCCTGTGTCCTATATGCTGGTGGTTTCCAGGTGAGTTTTGGCTTGTAGATAGATTTCTACCTCTCTGTCTCCTTTGTTGTTTTTTTTTTTGTCACACTGGTGGAAAGCTGATTAGCAGACATAATGAACTTCTATCAGCCAAGTTTTTTTTATCAGGAAGATAATGATTCCATGTGGCATGGAATAAGATAAATCTTATATGGTTGTGGAAGCTAATAAATAAATATGGTAGCATGTGTGGCTTCTGGTTGGCCTGATTCAGGAATAGAAGCAAAGTAGGAACCTATAGAGAACCAGGACAAGCAAATCTTATCATGAGTATAAACTGAAACCCACCAGAATCAATGAAGGTGCCCACACCCCTACTTACTGCCTCCAACCTCATAAATGTGGGAGAGCTTCCAGAAACATTTTTTTTTTCCATAGATCTCCCAGATGTACCTGATCTAGGACTTAGGAAAACTGTGCCAAAGATTCTTTTTTTCAAGCTCCTCATCGAATGCACCAACAATTCCAGTTGTCCCAACCTTGAATTTCCATTCTCTTATACAAGTTCTGTTGCTGCTTTCCTATCTATGTCACAGATTTCTACATTACACAGTGATTTCCTGCACTGTCGTCACAGCCTCCTAATGTGCCTTTCTGCACCCAATTTCTCCCCCACCCTTCCCAGCATGCATAGTCAGAGCAATTCATAAAACCCCAGTGACATCATGCCACTCTTCATGATGGTCTCCCATCAGTAGGCAAACCCTTCAGAAGATGTCCCTGGCTGTCTCTCCCATCTTCTAACTGCTTTCCCTCCTTCACACACACATACAAGCACACATTCTTCTTCACAGTCCAGAGTTCCTCCTCTTAAATCACTCCTCTCCAGAATTTTCCTATCCAACAGATCTAAAATACAGCCTCTAGTCCCTCCCTAGTTCCTTTTCTTGTTTCATGCTTTTCATTATACCCTTGCGGCTAGCTGATATTATATCTGTTTATTATACATCCCCTCCATAAGCACAGAGGAAAGCAGAGATACTGTTTTCTTTTGTCATTATACTGCCAAATATTAAGATAGTTTCTGGTTAAGAATAGTTATTCATTGGATAGTTTCTAAATCAATCAATGTGTCAGTCTTATCAAAATACCTATGAGCCGGGCACTGGGGGCTCAGGCCTGTAATCCTAGCTACTCAGGTGGCTGAAGTCTGAAGATTGTAGCTCAATGCCAGCCTGTGCAGAAAGTCCCCATGAGGCTCTTATCTCCAATTAAACACTCAAAAACTGGAAGTGGCACTGTGGCTCAGGTGGTAGAATGCTAGCCTTGAGCATAAAGAGGCTCAGGGACAGCACCCAGGCCCTGAGTTCAAGCCTCACAACTAACAACAACAACAACAAAATACATGAGAATCTAACTCATTTTATAAAGTCAATACAACTATAGTATCAAAATTGGAAAGGTAATTATAAAAATATTTTTAAATCTATTATTGCTCAGACTGTCTTCTAAAAGATGATGTCAAATGAACCAAATTCAATCCCCAACAAAATCTAAGGGGAATTTTTGTAGAAATTGATCAACAGATTCTAAAACATATGTGGAAATTCAGAGAAGCTAGAAAAGGCATAAAAGGATAAAGCTGAAAGGCTGAATGTATTTGTTTTCAAGACTGACTATGAGCCTACAGTGATCATAGCAGAAAAGAGTTTGGGGATGTAGTTCAGTGGTAGAATACTGGCCTAATGTATAGTAAGCCCTGGGTTTGATCCTCAGCACCATCAAAATGATTTTTAAAAATGAAAAGTTAGGGGCTGGGAATATGGCCTGGTGGCAAGAGTGCTTGCCTCGTATACATGAAGGTCTGGGTTCAATTCCCCAGCACCACAAATATAGAAAATGGCCAAAAGTGGCGCTATGGCTCAAGTGGCAGATTGCTATCCTTGAGCAAAAAGAAGCCAGGGACAGTGTTCAGGTCCTGAGTCCAAGTTCCAAGTCTGGCCCCCCAAAAAGGAAGAAAAGTTAATGACAGCCTAGAGAAGTGGTTTTTAACAGAATTCCCTAAGATGATAAAAATAATCTATACTGTCAAATATGGCAGTATCTATATGTTACACTTACCTAATGGACATTTGAAATACGGACAGTGTACTAAAGAATTTAATTTTAGTGAAATTAAATGCAATTGAAATAACTGCAGATGGCTAGTGGATACATACAGAATAGTAAAGGAACAGGGCACTAGTGACCCAGACTTGTAATCCTAGCTACTCAGAAGGCTGAGATAGATGGCTAATGTCTTGAAATTAGCTTGGTCAGGAAAATCTGTGAGACTCTTGTGTTATTCCAATAAACTACTTAGAAAAAGTCAGAAATGGTGCTATGGCTCAAGTGATAGAGCAACAGCCTTGAGCAAAAGAAGCTCAAGAACAGCTCTCAGGCTCTGAGCTCATGTCCCAGGACCAGCACCAAGGGGGAAAAAAACAGAATGGCAAAGGAATAGACAGTCCAGAAAGAGAACAAAAAATATTCAGTGAAATAAAAGAACTGGGAAACTATCTTCGTCCAAATTAAGCAGCTGTTACGGATCTACTGGACTGACTAATAGTTTAAAACTAAGACAAAACAACAAATTGGTAAGGACCTGGAGCAACTACACGTTTTATATATTACTGACAGGAGTGTAAAATATTATATCTACTTTCAAAAATCCTGTATAATGTCTTCAGAATAGAAAAGAAGCCAGTTGCTGTAGCTCAAGCCTGTAATCCTAGCTACTTGGGAGATCAAAGCGTGGTGATTCAAGGCCAGCCTCTAAAAGTTTAAGAGACTCCACCTTAGTCACTGGCCAATCTCACAAGTCCCCTTTCGTAATTATATATAAGCATATACATCATAGACATAGATATTCACATACACTTCCAGTGGTTATGGTTCTCTGGAGAACCCTAATACAACCTATTATGATATATCCTTCTATTTCTTTTCTTAGTCCATGAATAAATCAGAAGCCACCTGCAAAGCTTAAACCTGGAAACGCATTCACCAGCCTTTCCAAGCTATTGGCTTATCATGTCCCTGCAACTGTTTGTTGACATGGCGTGACTGTCCCAAGGAATGTTCTCTCAGCTTCTTCTGCCTCCCATTCCTGATCCTTGGCTCTCTGTACATTTCTATTTCATTTCAGAATACATCTCTTTGCCAGAGTTGTTGTGGACAGACAGCTCCAAGAACAATCTTGCCATCCTTTCAAATATCATATTTGTTTAGAAATTGCCAAAGGGTAAAGGAAAAGTGAGAAGACCTGCACAAGCTGCCATTTTCTGAGATAAATTCTGAAAACTCATCTCTGAGAGACCAGAGTCCACTCTCACATGCCATCTGAAGGTGAACTCTGGCACAAGAACCTGCTGTATAAAATAGCTGTCAGGGTTTTCACTCATACAGCAGCTGTCAAAGGAAATGACGGTGTTTAGCTGAACTTCTAATCTCATAAATGAGCTTTTCCTTGAAGAGCTGCATGTAGAAGGCTAATATTTTTCCCTTCGTTTTTTTTTTTTTTTTTGGCCAGTCCTGTGCCTTGCACTCAGGGCCTGAGCACTGTCCCTGGCTTCTTCCCGCTCAAGGCTAGCACTCTGCCACTTGAGCCACAGCGCCGCTTCTGGCTGTTTTCTGCATATGTGGTGCTGGGGAATCGAACCTAGGGCCTCGTGTATCCGAGGCAGGCACTCTTGGAAGGCTAATATTTTTAAAAGAGGAATAACAGGGCTGGGGATATAGCCTAGTGGCAAGAGAGCTTGCCTCATATACATGAGTCCCTGGGTTTGATTCCCCAGCACCACATATACAGAAAACGGCCAGAAGCGGCGCTGTGGCTCAAGTGGCAGAGTGCTAGGATTGAGCGGGAAGAAGCCAGGGACAGTGCTCAGGCCCTGAGTCCAAGGCCCAGGACTGGCCAAAAAAAAAAAAAAAAAAGAGGAATAACAGCATAAGGAAGCTTTAACTTGATGAGGAAAAAGAAGTATATGAGCCTAGTCCTCATCAGGGAAGGGAGAGGCAGGGAGAAACTGAGTAGATGTGACTGAAATAGTTATACAGTCTAGCCGTATTTTAAGGAAAATACAGCTTTTATATGCAGGGAATATACTTTAAAATAGTTTATTTTGATTAGTTACAAAAGTCAGGTGCTGGTGGCTCTCATTTGTAATCCCAGTACTTTAGAAGGCTGAGATCTGAGGATCCTGGTTCAAACCCAGCCTGGGCAAACAAATTTGAGAGACTATTATCTCCAATTGACCAGCAAAAAGTCAGAAGTAGAGGTATGGGCCAAGTGGTAGAGCTCCAGCCTTTAGTGAATAAAATGAGAGCATAAGGCTCTGTCTTCAAGCCCTAGCACTCTCCCTCTCTCTCTTTGTCTCTCTCTTTCTCTCCCTCTCTCTCTCTCACACACACACACATACACACACATGCATGCACACGCATATACATATATATTCAACTAAGGATGTTTGGGAAATACAAAGAACATGAAAAAAATTCACATCAAGGCAGAACAGATGGGGGAAGAAAGGCATTGGAAACAGAAACCAGGAATTCAAAGATAAACCTATTAGTCACCAAGTGCTAGTGACTCCTGCCTACCATCCTAGCTACTCAGGAGGCTGACATCTGGAGAAGCCCCTCCTCCCAAAGCATCTGATAAAATCCATTCTTTGTTTAAAGGGATAGTCAGGGAAAGCAGACATCTATGTCAGCGTGACACACATTTAGTGGACTGATCAGACTGGATATCCCTACACCCAGTGGATAATGCCATGACAGTTCTACAGTAAGGAGGATGAACTGTACCAGGTGCCCAGAACCAAGGGGAGCACCAAGGCAAGCTTGAACTTAATTTGTGACAAACATCATCCCCATTTTCACCATAAATACCCCTGATGTCACAGCACTTGGCATGCCTCTTCTCAGGAGTGCCACCCCCGCCGTCCTTGGCTCTGCTTCCCCAACCAGCCTTCTTGGTCTCTACCTCACTGTGTCCTCACATTGTCTTCTGCAATAACATCAGCCACCTGGTACACGAGGGCCAGGTAAAGGCCTCCTGCCTTTTGGAGGCTTCCTTGGAACCTCCCTGATTCTGGAACAACCTGACTCAAAGAGAATTATTGTTGCCCTAATAATTTCCTGCCATCTCTTTTGAGATCATAGAATACAGTGGAAATGATTTCAAATTATCTCTTTTTTAAAGAGGCATTATTGTCAAACAAATTCTTTATATTCTAGTGTTTGTTTTAATTACACAACACATAATAGTTTAAGAAACGATTATATGAGCCAGTCACCAACAGCTCACACCAGTAATCATGGCTATGCAAGAGACTGAGATCTGAGGATCTCAGTTCAAAGCCATCCCAGGCAGGAAAGTCCATGAGATTCTAATCTCTAATTAACTACTAAAGAAGCTGGAAGTGGAGCCATTGCTTAACTGGTAGAACACCAGCTTTGAGCTCAGAAACACTGCCCAGTCCCTTTCTATTCAAGCCCTAGGACCAGCACAACCTGGGGGTGGGGTGGGGGAGGGGGGAAACCTTATTATATTAAAATAGCACATAATCACCTATCAGGTAAACTAATCATAATGAGTTTAACTATCATCTTAGTAGGAGACAGTAACTATTGCATATTCAATTGAACCACTTTTATTCAAAAGTGGCTAGTGGCTAGTGGGGGCGTGCATGCGTTGGGGGCGACTCTAGCTTGAGGTAGGCCTGCGTGGGGCGTGGCTAGAGGGGGCGTGCACGAGTTGGGGGCGTGGCGAGCGCGGGGCGGGCCTGCGTGGGCGAGGATAGCGGTTGGGCGCCGGCCGCGGTCGCTTCCTAGTGCGCAAGGAAGCCTGGTGTGTAGGGCTCGCCGCAGGCAGGAAGCAGCAGCCGGAGGCGGAGGCGGGCGGGTTACCCGCCTTCTGCCGGGAGCGAGCCGGGTGGCCGGGAAAGACGAACGCCCGAACACCACCATGATCCCGCTGGAGAAGCCCGGCAGCGGCCGCCCCTCGTCGGCCGCCGCCTCCGGCTTGGGCCGGTCAGCAGGGGTCGAACGGTACGTCACCGTCCGCCGCCCCAGGCTCGAGGGTTGCTGACGGAGATCCGCGCCGCGGTGCGCACCGAGCCCTTCCAGGACAGCTAAAGTGAGCCCGGGCCGGGAGCTGGGCAGGTGAGGGGCGCCGGTAACACCGCCGGGGACTGCACGAAGTTGGGGGCAGCGAAGACTGGGCGGTGGGGCCGCGGCCCGGCGAGTCTCCTCTTGGCCCGGGTGTGCCGCTTAGAAAGGAGCCAGGCTCGGCTGTCCGCGGTGGGACCCCGCGCCCTTCCTGCAGCACCTGCAGTGCCGTAGGCGCCGGTTTAATGGAGGCGCGTGTGCACCTCCTACCCGCTCAGAGGCTGGGGTGAAATCAAGCCAGGTCCCCGTGGATCAGGGTGACTTTTTCCTGCCTCGGCTCTGCTCCGTGGCTTGCTTGGCGTTCCCGCAGCCGCCGAGGGGGGTAGGGGAGCGGGGCGCCCTCGGCCCGCCGCCTCTGCGTCTCCGCCGCGGTTGTTCTCTTGGTGGGTTTGTACCTTTCGTAGTTCTAGAATGTGTCAGTCCTGCCTGGGAGTGAGTGCACATGGGTTCGGTTCCCGGCCCTGGACTCACCGCTGCAGTGCCCCGCGAAGAGTCGGCCCTGCCCTGACCTGCTGCTTTTCGGGGAGTTAGGTGGAGCCTGCAGCGGCCATGGTGCGGGCTGGTGGGCTGCCGCCTGGGAGCACAGTTGGAAGAAGTGGTGGGTGCGTTGGCATGGGGTTCGGTCCCAAGTTAGCTGCTTGTGTTTGACGTGGGTAGGGGACGTGGACTCCCCAGCCTGGCTTGTCTGGCCCTTAAATAAGCAGTCTCACTTGCCGTCCTCACCGTGCGTGGGTTGGACAGACGCGATGCCTGTGACCTCCTGCCATCTGGGCCTGGATATCACATTTGTGTTTGTTATCGTGAAGTTTTGTCAGAGTTGCATAATACTGCCGTGTTGTAACTGGAATAGGGTCTTCCAGGTAGGACAGCCTGCAGATGGGGTATTGGGAAAAGCTCTACTTCCAACAGAAACCAAAAATTACCCATCTTGGCAGCTATTAAGGTAACTTTACAAGTATAGAAAGAATGTTGTCTTTTTTCTTTTAAATATTTTTAGTGTCCACCCCCCCTCCTCGACAGGTGTGAAATTTAAAAAGGTTTTTCAATGTTCACAGAGGGGGGGGAAATATGCCTTCCAGAACAATATTGATTTCTCTCTTGGCCTTGACACACAGTGCAGGCTTTGATTATGACACCAGGAGAAAACTCAGCTAGACTCAGCAAGGGACTGGGATTCCTTGAGATTCCATACATTCCAAAGTAACCCTGATTACCTGAAAAGGGAAAAGTGAGTTTTCCATTGTTTGGTTGAGTTGCCTGGCTGTGTTCCACAAAAGGAAGTCAGGCATTCCCAAACGTCCTCAGGTGGCAAGACCTGTCTTGTACACTTCATAATGAGTGATTTCAGATGAAAAGCTGGATTTTCTTCTTACCACCTCTTAGGGTACTGATTCCCCCCCCCCCCCAATTTTCTTTTAACTTCTGTTTTGTACTTTTTGAAGTTGCTGTGTGTGTGTGTGTAGGAGTAAATTCTGAAGTGGCTGAGCAATATAGAGCTAGATACTTGAAGTCAAAGCCTGAAACTGAACAATAAAACTATTAATCCATTTTTTTCCTCTTTGGTCCCCTTCTTTTAATCAGGAAGAAGTCTTTGAATAGCTAGTGTGAGCTTTGTAGTCAGTAGGTCTGGGATTGAATCTTGGCTTTTATAATTCTGTGCACTTGGTTACATTGCCTCATGACATCGATTACCTCATAGAGTTGTTGAAAGAAAACACATCTATAGCCTTAAGGCTATGTGTAGCTGAGGTGAAGTCCTCAGTAACTTTAATATGTTATGGAACTGTTTATGACTTGCAAAATTCCCTCTTTTATATTTCTGTGATGTGGGAGGAAAAACAAGATATATCCATTCTAATACAGACTTTAATGTAGTACAATGGAAAAGGGCTCAGAGAGCTAAGTGTACAGTCAGAAATCTATTTCTTTTAGGTGTTGCTTATAATGGCTGTTCCAAGATGGTCAGCGTTGTTTGCAAAGTAACAAGGTGTGAGGCTGATCTTTTTAAAAAAAATGCACCTTCTTTCATGTGCCTAGCTGAGGCTATAGCAACCTTTCTTGTGTGTCGATATAAAAGGTCAGGCTTTCTTCTATGGCTTCAAGTTTGACTTGCTCTAAGTCCGGATGTGTGCCAATGTAACCCACATTCATGATTTCATTACTGAGGCATGAGATAGATAAATGGATTTGAGTACTTAGAAGTTTTGCATGTTGATTTCACCTTGAGTTTGTTGGTAATAGAGCAGCAGAAAGGTTTTTTTATGTTTAAAATGATGTTGATTTCACATGAGATGATGCCTTAGATATATTTTCCTTGTCTAGACTTCAACTACAACATTATTTTAAACATGTTTATAAATTTAGGTCAAGGACTGAGGCTGTAGCATGTTTGTTTTGTGCCAGTACTGGGGATTGAATTCAGTGCCTGGGCACTCTTTCCTTACTTTTTTTAGCTGAAGCTAATGCTCTATCACTTGAGCCACACGACTACCAGGGGCTTTTTGCTGGCTAATTAGAGATGAGCATCTCAGAGATTTTCCTGACTGGCTGGCTTTGAACCTGTAACCTCAGATCTCAGCCTCCTGAGTAGCTAGGATTATAGTCGTGAGCCACCAGCACTAAGCCACCTGGCTTAGCGAAATAGTTCTTGACTAGAACGTGCAAAAGCTCTGATTTGATCCTGACACACACACCCCACACACCATATGCACACATACCAAATGACCATGTTTTGTTCTTTGTGTTACATACTCATAGTTGAATTTTCCTAATATGGGAAAGGAGTTACAAATATTAGCTCCTTTCTGAAACTGGTCCTTCCTAAGTATGTGGGCTTTACAGTTTTATAAGTGCTTTCACATGCCTTTTTATTGGGGGGTACTCTGATCATTTTGGACAAATAAAAGGGAAATTGATTCTAGTTATTTGTAAAACTATGAATAACAGAAATCTCATCACTGAGGCTTGGGTATGATGATGCATGCTTGTAACCACATCTACTTGGTGGGAAATGGGAGAATCACAGTTCAAGGCCAACCTGGGCCTTAAAACGTTAGTAATACCCTATCTCAGCCAAGCTGAGTAGTCCCAGCTATGCTGGAGGTTTAACTAAGAGGATGGAGATCTGGCTAGCCCTAGGCCAGAGAGAGAGGGGGGTGAGAGAGAGAAAGAGAGAGGGAGGGAGGGAGGGAGAAGGAGAAGGAGAGGAAAAGGGAGAGGGAGAGGGAGAGGGAAGAAGAGGAGAGGAGAGAGTCTATAACCAAATAAATAATGAAAGGAAAAAGCTGGGGAGCATGGCTCAAATGGTAGCGTACCTGAGTGCAAACTCAGTGCCCCCCCCATCTGATATTTGAATCAAATGCATTAGTTAGCTAAACAGTGATAGTCATTTATTCACTTCTTAGGGTAAGTTAGAAGGAGCTAAATTTATTAAGTGAATTTGCACGTGTGGAATTCAAATTAGATCACCTCCTGAGGCTTGAGGGAGTAGTGGCAGAGAGCCATTTGCCTAATGGGCACAAGGCCTGGATTTGACCTCCACTTAAAACTAAATTTGCCTTGAGGCCTCTGCTCTCTTCTATGATACTTTGTACAAATCATTACGATTGATTATATCATAGATCTGAAATTAGTGTCCAGCATAGGAAAAATACTGATTATTAGGATTTGCTCAATACTATGCACTTTAGAAATGTTGTTGAATTGGAAACCCTTTTGTACTGCAACTACTTAAAAGTAAATTTTTCATAATGTATGATTACTGGACCCTTTAGTTTAGATATGTTTTTAATGCACAAGTACATATCATTGAGTTATAGTGACCCGCTCTGTTTAGTATGTTGTGTGCTATCTGGGTTCTAATCTGGGTTTGCAAGTAATGTGGTGTCACTTACCTGAGGACACATTTCTCAGAATATGTCCCCACCATCTAAGTGACGTATGACTGTGACATGCTTACATGTGAAGCACATAAAACTACACTGGGCTCTAAAAGTCATTTCCAAATGTAACCCATCAGTCACCATCCTCTTACAGGCAAGATGACATGTCACCAGAAGATCCTATAGCAAAATCACATTTGAACAGAGCCATAAAGAATGGATGTGATATAAGATGCACCAGCCATTGACAGTAGCAGCAAAGTTCAATAAAGAGAGGATGGCAAGTAGTCCAGCAGGTTAAAGGTTATGATGTCAAGTTGCCCTAAAATATTTGTCCAGTAAAATGAAAGGGCGGATATCGGTCCACTGTGCTAGCTGGTACAACAGAGATGTGAGGTGACTGGTAAAGGAGACCCTGGGACAACACATTGTCACATATCAGATTGATTAAATAAAAACTAAACAAGATAATTCCTTTGTCAGCTGGTCTCAAACAGGACCTAGAACCTTGCTTGATTTTTGCTTGCTCCATGTTTTGTTCAACTAACAATCTACATTCTCTTCTCACCTTTGCCTTTAAATCAGCCCTTGAACTGATATTTGATATACATCCAATGAAAAGGATTCTCTTTACCACAAAAGACACCTCAGACTTGTATCCCAAACATAATCTTGCTAAACCTTGTTGCCACATTTCTAATCTTTGTCATAGCATTTATCTGTACAGTTGCATAATACCTGCATTAAAAAAAATCTAGAAGCCAGTATCCACCACTACCATCTTGTTTCTGCCTCAGTGCTCTTGAATCTTGAATGTTTTATAAATGTTCTCTCTTCCCTGCCTCACTGCTGCTACATGGGTTCAAGCTCACAGTCTTGAGTTCTTCCAATAGCTTCTCCATTTAGGGTCATTTGGCAATATGCTCTTCATAATCTATTGGAATGATCTCTGCCTTGTACCAGTAGCTCATGCCTGTAATCCTAGCTATTCAGGAGGCTGCGATCTGAGGATCACAAGTCAAAGCTAGCCAGGGAAGGAAATTCCACAAAATTCTTATATCCAATTAATAACTAAGAAGCCAGAAATGGAGCTGTGGCTCAAGTTGCAGAATGCTATAGCCTTGAGCATAAAAGTTCAGGGATAGCACCCAGGCCCCAAGTTCAAACCTCAGGATCACCGCCCCACAAACACTCACACACACAAAAGAAAAATGTCCAAACTCCTTAGGAAGTCATACCTCCCCACAGATACTCAGCCCACCATCCTAGCACTGTGGTAAGCACTGGTGATGGAGAGATGAAAAAGATTCAATCTTTGCTCTTCCAATAACTGGACTGGTGGCAACCACTGAAACGTCATTTCCTTTTGCAGTAATTGCCTTATATGTATCTTTTCTTTACCTCTACTCTGGATTGTGTCATTGAGTACTTTACCCTAGAATCTTCCATGAATACCTGCATTCCCAATTTTGTACACAGGCAGTCAGCTGAAGATAAGTGAAATGAATGAGTAATTCTGAAAGTATTCAGGAAAAAGTTTGGCTGTTTGAGTCAACAAAGAAAAGCGATATGCAACAAACAGCATCTGCTCTTGAATCCTCCTTGACCCGCTGTACTGTGGTGTGTGTTACACAGGTCTCCATGATCTGCAGTGAAGGTTTGTGACACAGCAGTTTTCTTTCCATGTAGTCATGGCAAGGTGTGCATTATGGTTGCTTGGCAGGTGTGGCCTCGGAACTCTGAGGTTTACTCTGTACCCAAGAAATCTCCTTTTGTCGTCTTCTTGAATGGCTTTAAGGGTTACCCCACCATAACACCAGTCATTTAGAGTGAAGGCACTCGTGTTTCCATCAGACATGTGTTCTGCTATCTTATGGTTCGTTTCCTGAAGTGCAGTAGCAGAAAAGTGGAAAGTTTTCTTCAGCATGCTGTGGTGCAGGGTCAGCTAACTGCAGACAAGTTTTGTGCCACTCAAAAGCAAAGATTCTTCTTTAGCTGTTTTTAATAGTTGAAACCCTAATGGGTTAAGAGTAACAGCTATTTGGGAACTGGTGGCTCATGCCTATACATGTAGTTATTCAAGAGGCTGAGATCTGAGGTTCGCAGTTCAAAGCCAGCCCAAGCAGGAAAGTCCATGAGACTCTTATCTCTAAGTACCAAAAAGCTAGAAGTAGAGCTGTGGCTCAAGTGTTAGAGCACTAGCCTTGAGCAAAAAAGCTCAGGGGCAGTACCCAGGCCATGAGTTCAAGCCCCAAGACAATCACACACACACGAACTTTCTCTTCTTTTGAAACTTCTCGTGACACATAGGTATGAAGAGAATCAAATCATTAGTGAAGTTTTTTCTTTCTTAGAAGGTCTCAGGTCATTAGGAACCAAGCTTCTGGTGGAGGTGCAACTCAGTACTTTGGGGAATACAATAAAAAGAGGTGGTAGTCTTCATGATTTCTATAGACAAAAGCACTTTGATCTGAGTAAGGGTGGTGCTGGGTAGACTCAGCAGGTTGTGCAGGCATAGGTCTGTGCCAAATTATCTGTTACTTGGGGTTGTTAAAATGGTTACAGAAATGTAGACGAATGAAAAGCGTATTTGTGGTCAACAGTTGCAGGGAAGGAAGATTTTCTGTTCAGCAACATCAGTAGTCTAGATTAGTGAGCCCAAACGTAGAAGTTAGATAGATCTTGGTGGGCCAAATTAAAGCCTTCAGCTACAAAGCTAAGGAGCAGTGCCCAGGCCCTGCTGGGGAAGGAAAAACTTGACCATCTGAAAATTTTTGCACTCTAACAGTGAGTGTTTGTGTTTGATCCTAGGGGGAAATTTGCAGTGGTGAGAAAATGTGTAAAGAAAGATTCTGGAAAAGAATTTGCAGCAAAGTTCATGAGAAAAAGAAGAAAAGGCCAAGACTGTCGGATGGAAATCATTCATGAGATTGCGGTGCTCGAGCTGGCCCAGGACAGCCCTTGGGTCATTAACTTACATGAAGTCAATGAGACTCCATCAGAAATGATCTTGGTTCTGGAATAGTAAGTAGTGTTCCCTTAGGCTGGTGAGCCAGGGCCTGGGTCTCACCTACCCATCCTCAGAAACACCTTCTTCTGCTTTACTGTGCCACTTGTACCTAGCTTTTATTGGCCAGCCTCTTCTCCCTTTGTGGAAGAAACAAGATGGTGAGAGGCCCACCCTTGACACCCCATTCCTCCTGCCCTTCCCCTTTATTTTATTTTAAATTTTTTTTGGCCAGTCCTGGGGCTTGGACTCAGGGCCTGAGCACTGTCCCTGGCTTCTTTTTGCTCAAGGCTAGCACTCTGCCACTTGAGCCACAGCGCCGCTTCTGGCCGTTTTCTGTATATGTGGTGCTGGGGAATTGAACCCAGGGCCTCATGTATACGAGGCAAGCACTCTTGCCACTAGGCCATATCCCCAGCCCCTGCCCTTCCCCTTTAAAGAAGAAAGAGAGTCAGCTTCTCAGCTCCATGGCTTATCTGTGTCCTTCATAGTTCCTCTTCTGAGATCTTTCTTTTGCCGTTTCAGACCTCTTCCTTTGGTTGTCCTCTCACACCCTCTGTCCTTTCCATCTCTTTGGAAATCCCTCCTCAGCTTTGGCTCTTCAACTACCATGATGACTTCTCCCAGGAACGGTCTCCAGCTCTCTTCCCCTTCTGTCAGTCCACCGTGTTCCTTCACTGAACCATTCGCCTGCTCAAGAGTCAGTGCCCTTTTCACAACTCAACTCAATGCCACTGCTCTTCCAAAAACTAGCCCTTTTTGACAGTTCCTCTGCTCAGTTTAGTGATCATTCCATTTCTTTACTCTGTTTAAATATGGTACTATAATTTTTTTCTTAAAATTATACTCTTCCTTGTTTTAATTTTACTGTATTCTGTTTTTAAGTACTCCCCATGGTTCCATTATTGATACTGTTATTTGTGTTTGTTCTGTACATCTTTCCTGATGATACTTTTTGAGTAGCTTTGTCTGTTACTTACATGTATTTCTAACTCATTCCAAATTCAGACTCTTTAAGATCTATGTTTCTTTTGTTCCCCATTTCCTCTGGTGTCTCCTTTCTTTCATTGCTCATGCCAGAAAACCTTGCAGCCATCCTTGATTCCATTATCTACATTAACAGTCATGCATGATAAATGAGTGGGTGGCCTCCTTCAGCCTCTCCAGTAACTCCTTCCCTTATCCCTTGACTTTGCCCCCCTAGGTTGGCCCTTCTGCTGCTGTGAGATAAGTGAGGGAAACAGAGATGTGCTGAAGCTGATCTTGCTTAGAAGCCCACTGTAGAGGTGGATTCTCTGGATTTAGTGACCAGGTTTCTAAAACCCAGATTAGTGCAATTTGGCTGTAAGGTTTTACACTCTGCTTTCAGTTTGTGAAAGGAAGGCCTAGAGACACACCCTGGATAGTGAGGTATTAAACGTCTCAACCACATTAATGGATTGTACTTGTGGAAGCAGGCAGCTTATTATTACTATGTTTACCTATTCCTGACACTCTGACTTGTGCTGTCAGGACTAATAATATAGAATTGAAAATACACAGCTCTACCCCCCAGGTGCTAAAGGTCTCCTAGGAGATGTGTCTTGTCGGTGTTTTACCAGAAATTCCTGAGGATGCTCCTGAGCACAAAGTTTACTGGCCATGATGAATTACATTTGTCCCAGCCACTTGGTCAAGCCTTGAGCCAGTACATTTGCTTTGTGCCTTGTAGGCATTGTTTACAGATTAGTCTTTATGTTGTTAAGCTTTCTAATAAGATTTCTACATGTGAGAAAACAAGGCACAGGAAAAATCATCAGCCTGAGGTCCTACAACAGATTGCAGAGCCAGGGCCACAGCCTGGGACCATTCCACAGCCTCTGCTCCACACTGCTTTGCTGTCTGCAGCTCCTGAGGCAGTGGGGACAGCACATTGCATCATCCTGGCTTTTTCAGCTATTGGGATGGATGGGCTTGGCTCACACTCTTCTTCTCCAGCTCTTTTCATCTCTGTTCACACACAATCTACAGTCTGCCAATGATCCCTCTGTAGTAGTATTCATTCACTGTTTCCTTTGTGTGGGGTGGGGGGGCATGCACACATGTGTAAACCTGGACCTAGGTGCTGTCCCTGTGCTTTTATGCTCAAGCCCAGTGAGCCATAGCACCACTTCCAGCTTTTTTAGTGGCTAATTGGAGATAAGAGTCTCACAGACTTTCCTGCCCAGGCTAGCTTTGAACCATAGTCTCAGATCTCAGTCTCCCGAGTAGGTAGGATTTACATGCATGAGACACTGACATCCAGTGACTATTTCTTTTCCTATGAATCCCATTTTACGTTAATTTGTCCTTCTCTAGTGCTGCAGGGGGTGAAATCTTTGATCAGTGTGTCGCAGACCGAGAAGATGCCTTTAAAGAAAAAGATGTTCGGAGACTCATGCGACAGATTTTAGAAGGTGTGCACTTTCTACACACTCATGATGTAGTTCATCTTGATTTGAAGGTATGATCTGTCAGCACATACATCCAGAGGGTGGAAAGTGGCTGGTGGCACGTACATGTCACGTACATGTCTTTTGCAGGTCCCATACACATGCTTGCTACACCCATGTATCTGTAATCCGCAGGTGTCATGGGAGGATATACCATATACACGTCACCTACAGGTAGGCCAATAGGACACGGGGGATATTCGCATCCATACTCTACCCAGAAGCCCTCTGCAGTCACCTGCTGGGGGAGGGGCCCTCTCCTCAAGGTACCAGGGCAGGGTTTTAGGACTCCTAAACCAGAAACTGCATTGCCTTCCTCCCCTAGCAGAGCCCCTCTCAGGTACTTACTGTCACCTGGACCTCAACAACAGTCCCAGCGCCCCAAAGGCCCAGCCTGTCATTCACCCCCAATCTGCCACTCATGAATGCCAGGAGACTCCATAAAATCGGGGGTGGGGACACGAGGTGGGGCTCGGTGCTCCCCGAACGCGGCCTGGAGGGGAGCAGGACAGGGGCAGCGTGAATGGCTCGAGACGGGCTGAAGGGGACTCCCGAGCGGCCACAGACTACTTGGCAGCCATTGAAAGGCCCTGGAGAGCTAGGCGGTCCTTCAGGGGGCTTTAGCGAAGAGGCGGGGCCATCCCAGCTGAGACTTCCAGAGTGAGTCCTCCAGCGGCTAGAGTGCCCCTTCAGCCTGGGCGCTGGGTGTCCTCTGGCTTAGAGCCCTGCGTGTCAAATGTCCAATTTGAATTTTTTTAAATCTTTTTCTAGACTTCTCGTATGTTTTAAATAGCTTTTAGCATAGGGCCACATGGTTGTATTTCATAGCTAGCTACACATGAGATTGTAAAGCTCTAAAATTATTTTCTTGTTCCAAACTGGAAGGTAAATAAGCTACATTACACTGGTAAGAAAACTGAGCTTTATTCAGTGTGGCACAGAAGCTCCTCCTGGCATAGAAGATTCAGGTCTCGTAGAGAAACTTGAACTGCCTTGTCTTGTAATTCTATTTCCACCCACATGTCTGGTTATACAAGCTTCTGATCTGACTTGTGCTACCCTTCAACAAGAGGCCTTGAAGAGACAGTCTTTTGTTTTTGTTTTCTTTGAGTATGTTAGTACTGGTCTGGAACTTGGGGCCTTGTGCTTGCGCTCTCTCTTCGCTTTTCTGCTGAAGGTGAACACACACTACCGCTTGAGCCACAGCTCCACCCCCAGCTTTTTGGTGGTTAACTGCTGATAAGAATCTCAGGGACTTTCCTGTCCAGACTGGCTTTGAACCATGATCCTTAAATCCTAACCTCCTGGGTAGCTCGGTTTACAGGTGTGAGCCACTGACACCCAGCTAGCCAGTCTTCTTACTCAAGCAAGTATTGAAAATATTTGCAGCCCAAACATGGTATTACATGCTTATAATTCCAGTACTGAAGAAGTCGAGGCAAGACAAGAAAAGATTCAAGACCAACTTAGGCTACCTAGCAAGTATTAGGCCAGCTTTGGCTGCATAGTGATACCCTGTCTCATTAAATCCAAAACAATAGCAACAATAACAACAGAAAACATTGACAGGATGCCTTTACTTTCATGCTTGAATCAGGTTTTCGGTGTTTTTTTTTGTTTTTTTGTTTTTGTTTTTGGTAAGGTTGAGGGATCCAGCAGAGATAGTTGGCATGCAACTCACTTGGTGACAGATCTATAGGCCTTCCAGCTGCAGTGTTGGCTGTTTTGTTAAACAGTACTATAGCTTCATAAAAAAAATACCTATCATAAATTTTATGACTGGTGCTTTAATTATGTCTTCAAGACTAGTTTCTGCTTTTAATATTGAAAACTTGGAAGTAATCCTACTTTCTTTTTTTTTTTTTTTGGCCAGTCCTGGGCCTCGAACTCAGGGCCTGAGCACTGTCCCTGGCTTCTTCTTGCTCAAGGCTAGCACTCTCCCACTTGAGCCACAGCGCCACTTCTGGCTGTTTTCTGTATATGTGGTGTTGGGGAATCGAACCCAGGGCCTCATGTATACAAGGCAAGCACTCTTGCCACTAGGCCATATCCCCAGCCCCGTAATCCTATTTTCATATACCACATTATTAGAATAAATTCTGCATTGATTTCCTTATAGGGAAATTCACACTGTTTCTGAATGATGTATGATATGATCACCCCCATATTTCTATTTTCTTTTATTGAAGTATAAAGAGTTGCTGTACCTTACTGTAAGCAAACTTTAGAGATAATGGATTAAATACAAAATTCATCTCTAGCCATGTTCTTTCTCTGGTACACTAATAACATCACATTTTGTGCAACTCACTGATACTGGAATGCCCTGGCTATGTAGACGTGTATCCACGGCACCCAGAAGCAAAACTGCACTGTCATCTTCCTTTTCCTCTGACTAGTTGGTTTTTTGTTTTTATTCGGGGTTGGGGGAGGTTCTGAGAAGAAGCAACATAATCTTGAGAGCGCCATTCCACTTCTCTATGTCTTTGGGAAGAATTTTCAATTTGTCAACATGTTCTCAAACAAATGTAAATTTGTTCATTCTATAAAAAATCGATAATAGACTAAGGCCTAGGGTCAGTACTGGCAGACCTAGAGGCCTACAGCTCCAAATCCTAATAGCTAGGGGCCTTCTGGGGCTCTAGGCATTGGGTTGGAGGTTCATTGCTCTGGGCTTTAGCCTTTAGAACCCCTGGTACCTGACAGCTGTTGTAATTCGTGGCATCCATCAGCAGTGGGAAGTGGACAAGCAGCAAGAGGTGGCACTTAAGGTTGTGGTGTTCCCTTACAGGCCTCTGAGATCGACCCTCAGGCCTAGAGTAGTAAGTATTCCAGTTCTTAAGAATGCTGGGGGCTGGGGATATAG